>NW_015657961.1:531332-588029 GCF_001515625.1 Sinocyclocheilus rhinocerous | reverse complement strand
ACCACACTGCAGAGGTAAAGAGACTGCTGGACTTCATTGTAAAGTTACAGGGATCTGAGGAGCATTTAGTGGTACTTAAACAATGTTCACATTTAATCATCATTACAAACAAACTCATAGTAAAGGTTCACCAAGGGCCTATAACATTAATAACATTAACAATATCTTTTAACTATGCTGCAAATTATTGTATCTTTATCTTAAATGTATCAAAATAACTAAGCCCTCTAAGTGGTCTCATAAGCTAACCTCTTCCCAGGTGCCTGTCTACCTCAACAGTGAGGAGCAACTGTCCTGTTTGCCTATCTGAGAGGAGTGCTGCATAGGACACCAACACAACTGAGCTTCACAGATGAAGTGCAGAGGTATGCCGGACCATGTAATGTGTTTGTGAGTGTCCTGCTCCTGCACTTACAAAATCTACTGTATAAACTGCATGCTGGTGCTACTCGTGTATGGACCAATGTATAATGGCTTGCTGTTCAGTAGTGCTATAATAGTATATTTAAATTAACAGTTTTTTCATAGGCCATCATATATGCCCTGGCTGCCCTACGGAATTTCTCCTTGCAGGAGGCTGAGCAGGTCTTCCTTTCTGGTCCAGATTATCATTACAGGTCAGAGAGGAATATGAACTATTTTTGCACAATGCCCAGTGCACCTTTTGTTACTGATATTTCTGTTAACCCAACAGTGATTGTTCTCTGATAACTATTTCAGTGAAGTGGAAGATTTTAATAGAAGGATTGACGGTAACACTTTCTATGAAGCCTGTATTTATAATACATTATAAGGTTATTCTTAAAGCATTATAAGGAATGAATAATGCATTATAAGAAACCGTATAATATGTTGCATCATCTTATAAATAATCGTAAGAACAGTTTTAATGTATACTTATTTGTGGTTAAGTGTATGATGATTTATAACACACAATGAACACATTGCATCCACTTAAGTTACAATGGATTATATTTCTCATAGTTATAATGTATTATAGGTCTCATATCTTGCCATTGTTTAAGATCTGCACAATAACTTAGTACATCTTATTTGTGTTTTTACTGTAAAATAACAAATACAAAGTCTTCATGAAAACATTCCAAAATGCTTTAATGTGGCCTTATTATTATTATTAAGTGCTTTGTCTGCTTTAAAGGGGTCATATGATGCTTCTAAAAAGAACATTATTTTGTGTAATAATAATAATAATAATTTTTCTCAAACAGCCATAAGATCTGATATCAGATCAGATGAATGTGTACACATTTGCTTTGAACTATTTTTATTGTAATATCAATTTGATTATTTTGATGGTAGCCTTTAGATAACTGTTGATAAGTAACTCTGCGACTACATGTCAACTAGCAGTCATTAGAGTATTAGTAGTATGTCTGCTAAATATATGCTAACACTATTTTGATGGTTCCCCAACAGACATTCTACTCACTATAAGCAAATTTGCAAGTACATAAACTTATTCTACCAACCATAACCTTAATTAAGCCTACTAAAACTCTATTGAGAGTTAGTTGGCATGTAGTTGCAAAGTTGCTTATAGTCAATAGACTAAAGGGGACCATCAAAATAAAATGTAATCTAATAAAAAAAACACACGTTGCATTTTTTCATTTGAAAGTTTTACAACTGATCTTAAACTAGCTCACAGCAAAATTAATATTAACCTCACAGGAAACACTCAAAACAACACTTAACCACTTCTAACCACTCACAAGATGTAGTAAGATACTGTCCAGATCTTAAATAAACAATGTCAAGATAATCCATTATAAATTAAGTGGATTTATTATGGTATTAATTGTGTGTTATATGTAATCATATTCTTAAAAGCTATAACCACAAATGCGTAAGTATTATAATGTATTATAAATGTTATGATTATTTATGAGATGATACAACATATTATTAAGGGTTTTTATAACGCTTTATGCATTAATTATAATGCCTTAAGAAAATCCTGATAATGTATTATAAATACAGGCTTCATAGAAAGTGTTACCGGATTGACAAACAATTGAGGAAAGAAGAGAGAACATTCAGTTGGTAGGTTTTGCTCTTATATACTTAAATTTGGAGTTTAGAGTTTGGTTCTCTGCTTCTCTCTCTCTACAATCCCAACAGTGCATAAGTGTTAAATCAGAAATACTGTATATATTACAGAGTTAAACATGTTAAAGCAAATGTTTCTTATTTAATTCTCCCTCCCTCTCTCTCTCTCTCTCTTTTTTTTTATCTCTCTCAGGAGTTGAAGCCTATAGCCATTCTGTCCATGACTGCAACTGATGGAAAAGGGGGTCTTTTTTATGATGTTGTGTTATGCGTTACACACTTTGTAATTAACATCTGATGCATTTATAAATCAAAAATCACAATTGAAATACATTTTTTCCCCCTGAAATTCAATATCTTTAACATGTTCAAACATTACTACAAACAAAACCACCAGGGTCCTAGAAATGCGGTCCTGAAACTGCAGCCTCCGCTATATTATCCAATTCGGTAGGTGGCGCTGTTACAAAAGAATAGGGTCCTAGAACTGCGGTCCTGAAACTGCAGCCTTGTGGTTGTGCAGGATCAGTAAAATTTTTATAAACTAGTAAAAGAGAACAAATTAATATTATATAATAAATATATAAATAATAATAATATATAATTGTATTGTATATTACATTGACATAAATATCTAATAATCATGAATAAAAAATATTAACATAAAACGTGTAACATTAGGCCTACATAGATTGAGCAGCCTGCTTTTCTGTTTAGATAATAAAAAATATTTCAGTACTGTAATGAGTGAAAAATGTGACTGAATCGTGAACTAATTGCAATTGTATTTACTTACACTCGCCTATAATATCTCCTAAAATGGGTGAGAATCTTTATATTAGATTATCCTTGAAAAATTGATGCATATAGCCGGTATGTCCCCCGCATTCACCCGGGGCGTGTTTGATGGCACTGTAGGTCGTTTTATCTTCACACAGCTGCCGCTTTCCGTTACAGCCGGTGCGCGCGCGCTGTAGCTCTCTAGTGCGTTTAGGTTTAATGAATACCGAGGTCACGTGAGCGAGACGGCAGCAGCGGGCACGGTGGCACCGCAGTGGATACACGGGCAGCTTCGCTCCTGTGCACCACTACAATCTAGGATCAGAAGGAAACCGAGAAAACCCGACCGGTGATGACGGGTCTCCAGTAACGCGTCTGCTCGCTTTTTTTTTTTTTTAGGTGAGAATCTTTATATTAGATTATCCTTCAAAATGTGACGCAGAAAGAGCCGATGTGCCCCCCTCATTCCCCCGGGGTGTGTTTGATGGCACTGTAGGTCGTTGTATCTTCACACAGCTGCCGCTTTCCGTTACAGCCGGTGCGCGCGCGCACTGTCGCTCTCCACTGCGTTTGAACTAAGACCGAGGTCACGTGAGCGAGACGGCAGCGGCGGGCACGGTGGCACCGCAGTGGATACACGGGCAGCTTCGCTCCTGTGCACCACTACAATCTAGGATCAGAAGGAAGCCGAGCGAAACCGAAAAAACAAGACCGGTGATGACGGGTCTCCAGTAACGCGTCTGCTCGCTGTCCATCCGCGCTCACACTCATGCGGTCTATTTTTGCACCGTGAAATACACGTTTGACACCGTGTGCTCGGGAAACACAGAGACACACCGAGGCTCGGATGTGCTGGAGTCCCAATGGCAGACCGTGATTCGTTACCGCTGCCGTTGGAGGTGCGCGCGCGGCTTGCGGAGCTCGAGCTGGAGCTATCGGAGGGTGAGTACTTGCCCGTTTGTCTGGTCAGAGAGAGAGGGAAAGTGAACGACAGAAGGAGACGAACGGGTCAGCGCGAGCGGTTCCGGTGACCTTGGATGAGAACAGAAACGTGTATTTTAAGACATTATAACACATTTGATACGTTGCTGATGGGATGTATAAAGGGAGATGTATCTTTTGGAATTTAAAGTCTCTCTCTCTCTCTCTCTCTCTCTCTCTCTCTCTCTCATATTCCGTTTCCATTCCAGTGAGCTGTTCATAACACGGCCACCGCCTTTGTGAATATATAGGGCACGTAAATCAGTTATAAGTGAAGCTGGTATGTGTAAAGCATTGGGATATTCTGTTGTGCATTTTTCAAGTAATACGCTTGGTCATAAAGTTTTAAACACCCAGTGCATCTCTCTCTCTCTCTCTCTGATATTATTTGAGAAACCCATGTGATGTGAGATACTCCTGTGATATTTTTCCTGTCACACATTTTGGGATGAATATTAAATGTACAAGCAAGTAAGTAAATATGCAAGCAAGCAAGCAAATATTCAGAATTCATGATGGTCATAAAACCAGCATTTTCATGGGGGCCAGTGAAAATGTTTTATGACCACCATGAATTTTGACTAGCCCTGACCTGGCTTTTCAAGCTTTTATTCCAAGGACCCCCAAATATAAGGGTCTGCTTGTGAGGGACCCCCTTTCTACAATAAAAAGGTTTTAAATTGAATGTTTAATGAAGCTTTATATCTTCATGTATAAACAGATCTGTTTATACTGTGTGTTTAAAATTTTAAGTTTAGTTTAGTTTATTTCATTTGTTTAAGGGACCATGCATAACACAAATGTTGTGCCAGAGTTAGCACGATAGCTAATTTGCATCTGTAGTCACTGGGCAGGATGTTGTTACATAACATTACAGCACTCAGAATATTTTATTGTATTAAGTTAACTGTATATGTATAAGAGACTATAAAAGAAACATCTTTAATAATAATTATACAAATTTATTTGTATACAATTTTGCATAATAACTATCTTTCCAAAGTAGCTTTACAGAAAAGCTCATACAACTAGAGAGCAAACTAAATATGTCAAAACTATTTTTGAGCACATGTACATTGAAATGAAAATTATGTGAAAGTGCATTTTGTATAAAAACATTTTCACTACATTTTTTCACTGACCCCCAAGCAGCCCCTTGTGGACTGTGGACCCCAGTTGGAAATCCCCAGCCATAGAGGTCAGTAGTCAGCCCCACTTGTTGAACGGCGTCAAGGAGAGATGTTTGTATTTTTTATGCCTGCAATGTGAGAAATACATTTTTGCAAGCACAAATATTCCATGCAGTTTCTCCTTTCTAAGCTGCTTACAAAAAAGGAAAAACCTGCTTGTATAATAATTATACAAGAATGGGAAAATAGTTTAAAATAGTTTCAGATGAATGTAGCATGTCACACAGTTGCTGTAATGAGTGGGGACCCGGTTCATGAAGACAGTGGTGCCACATGGCCAGTTAGTGCAGAAGGGTGTCTGTTTTGTGGTTTATGTTTCATGTAGATTGCATCATTTCTCCTAACAGAGAGACCCAGAGAAGGATGATTCCCCTTATTAGGCCACATCTGCCACGTCCCTGTGTGCATGAGACAGCGCTCTGTTATTTTGTGTACTTCAATCAGATATTAAAGGGGTCTTATGACGTTGCTAAAAAAGAACATTATTTTGTGTATTTGGTGTAATGAAATGTGTTTATGCGGTTTAAGGTTAAAAAAACACATTATTTTCCACATACTGTACTTTATTGTTTCTCCTCTATGCACCGCCTTTCTGAAACGCTCGATTTTTACAAAGCTCATCGGTCTGAAAAAGCGAGGTGTGCTCTGATTGGCCAGCTAACCAGTGCGTTGTGATTGGCCGAATACCTCAAGCGTGTGACGGAAATGTTACGCCCCTACCATACTGTGATGCCGTGTCCCAGCGTGACGAGACAAAACCAGTAAAACCCATTGTAAACGAGGCATTTGTTGCATCCAGTAGGGACATAATTATGGATTATAATGACTTATACTCTCTTTTTATGCGTTGTGTTGCATCGCGCCACGTAAACATAAAACCATGTCTGCATTTGTAATCGGAGAAATGACAAACAACAAGAAGAGAAAGGAAAACTTGAAATCGCATCATATGACCCCTTTAAATAATCCATCATGATGTTTGTTCCAACATAAACAGTTCAGGAGTTCATAATGTTCCCATTGACTCCTGACCCGGTCCATTGAAACGGGGTAGGATACTTAAGGGGGAAATATTTCCCAGAATTCCTTATGTTTTGGAGCTTTTTACTCCATACTTAAGACTACAATATTCCATGTGCATATACGTTAGATATGTTTAAATAAATTAGCGTGTGTGACGTGTATTCATAAGCTTGATGTATATTACAATATCCTATTTGTGTGTATGGATTGGGGCATCTGTTGTCACTGTTCTGTTGCTTTGGCTTCTGGCCTAGTTTCCACGCATACTGTCATCTGATTGGCTTTCATGCCACAGGCAATTGTTTCATTGGTTCACAGTCTCTCATGCTGGACTCGGATTGGCTCTGCGGACAAAGGCTTATGGGGGCAGAAGAGTCATTCTGGAGGATTAGGGTCTTCATCTGATCAGAGTTACATACACTTACACTAATGCACTCATGCAGAATATAATCGTGTATTTATGTGATCTGATTTTGATAACTGACAAGTGTCTGTCATAGTTTTATTAAACCGATAATATGACTTCTTTGTAAACAAACACTTTGTTTTAGTAATATGTTGCTGTTTCTGGTTTATTATAGATGCAACAAAATAATTCTGGTTCTGTACGTTCTAATAATATTCCCTCGGTGAGTAGTTTATTGTAATGATTGCAAACAGGAGATCTGTGTGTAAATATGGGTGTGTGTTAGAATGACATTGTCACCTGTGTGTACAGGTGTCAGCACTGGCACAGCTATTACTGTTTACATAAAGGATTCTGCAGGGCATCAGGTGTTACAGCAAGACTCATTGTTAGCAATGAAAAGCAAATATACGTTATACACTCTAAAAATAAAGGTTCTTTATTGGCATGTAGGCTAGTTCCATG
This sequence comes from Sinocyclocheilus rhinocerous, assembly GCF_001515625.1. Lineage (NCBI taxonomy): Eukaryota > Metazoa > Chordata > Actinopteri > Cypriniformes > Cyprinidae > Sinocyclocheilus > Sinocyclocheilus rhinocerous. The sequence goes on along the minus strand of NW_015657961.1, from coordinate 581,114 downwards.
AAGAGCGTTTAACATCCATGGATCCTTTGTAGTGGAAAAAGGTCTTTAGATTTAGATAGCATGTTCTATACAATAAAAAATTGTTCTTTTAAGAACTGTTTACTGAAAGGTTCTTTGGGGAACCAAAAATGGTTCTTCTATGGTATCGCTGCGAACCCCCTTTTTTAGCTTTTTTTTTATAGTGTAGACACTGCATCTCAACACATTGCACTTTGTGTCCATATACTATCAGTTGTGTTTATTGTGTGTTTATTGTGTTTAATAAGTTATTGTACATTAATGTTAAATGAGAGAGATTATTAGGTTTCATTTATAGGTGTTTTTTTTTACCATCTTCCACCTTCAGTTGTGGGACAAACGTCTGGTCACAAACGGGAATGTTGTTATAAGAATTTCCAAGCTTGCCTTTTCGTACAATGAAGGTCTGTTTCTCACACAAAGCTATCGTATGGCTTCATTTATGGTGCTGTTTTGTCATTTCTGGAGCTTGATAGTTCCTGCTTCCCAGTCACTTATTGAATGGAAAAGAGCAGCATGATCATTCTTTTGTGTTCCACAGAAGAAAGTCATACAGGTTTGGAATGATATGAGGGTGAGTAAATGATGACAGAATTTCATTTTTGGGTGAATTATCCTTTTAAAGGCGAAGTTTTTTTATGTTAATTCTTTCTCAGATGAATGTGTTGAAACAACGTTAAGTAAGCCATTTGTGGGTTGACTTGCTGAAGAGTATAAACACTGTGGTGCTATCAAAACATACTGTTTGTTTGAGCGGCCTGACATAGCAGCATTAGCTCAACCAATGGCACAAGTTTGAGGGAGGACTACCTGTTTGACCAAACAATGAATAGGAAAACTTTTTTTTAAATGACTCTTGGTGTCATTATACATGTAACTTTAGAATGAGGTTTGTGGTTTAGTACAGCCTTACTTTTCTATCTGCTAAGATGTGCTATCCATGTTGTACTAGTAAACATGACAGTTTAAACTTCTGGTAGGTCACCCTGAGCAGGTAGGTCAGATTTTCATAGCCTCACTAGTGGCTCAGAGAGAGACAGAATGGGCATTCTTCACCTTTAAAGTGATATTTAGCCACCCCTTTCTGTCATCATTTACTCACCCTCTTGTCGTTTCAGTCAGCTGCATCACGCCGGATCTGTTTCCTACGTTGTTGTGATTTGATCTGAATGGAAACAGCGTATCCGCGTGGCGCAGCTGACACAAAACAGCATACGCTGTTTACAGGGTGATGCGGAGGAGACGAATAGTTGAATAAAGTCGTTATTATTTTTTCTTTTGCGCACAAAGTATTGTTTTTGGGTGAACTATCCCTTTAAGCTGATCGAAACCGGTAGTTTACCGGTTTACAGAAATTGTGCTCATTAACACAATTTCACCTGCATGTAAACATCTTAACTTGTTTTATTGGCATTTAAATCCGTGTTTCTGACTATCTGACAGGGAAGCTTCCGGCAGCATCCGTAGAAACTGCATGAGAGGAGAAGTCTGTGCAAGTTTCCTTCTGACATTTTGCAATATTCTGGGGGCTTTATTTAACATCACAACTTGCATAATAAATGAAATACTCCGATACATGAATGATTACGTTTGTTATTCAATAACAATAAATAATGATTTCTGTCTGTTGATTACACAGAACCACCATATGGCTTTAGAAGACTTTTAAACAATATAGTGCATGAGTCATGCTATATTATGGTGCTTTTATTGTAATTTTGAAGCTTTATAGCCCCAGTCCCATCCACATTCATTATGCTGAATAGAGAAGCCCAGATATTCTTCAGAAACTAATCTCTTGTGTTTTACAGAAGTAAAATACAGGTTTGGAACAATTATCGTATTCACCTTGAGTGAACTATTAGTAAGCCCTTCACCCTTCTTTCTGCTTTCATAACCAACTCTCTACTTGTATTACAAACAGAGTCGTTCTGTGTTGTTCAGCCCAAGGCAGTTTGAAGCCTAAAACAAGATTTGTTAGCTTGACTTGTCTTTATTTGACACCGTTGCAATGCTTGTGTTTACAATTTAACATTCTTCTGAGGTGTAGCGCTATGTTTTGAATATGTTTGTTGCTGCCTGATTCAATAATTGTGCTCTCTACTCTCTCATTTTGGAAAGAAAGGCTTTTGCCATGAACTTGAATGTTTGATATAGTGTGCAGAGACTCTGTGCGTGTCAAGGTGTGAGTAAACAGGGTTTGTTGTTCTGTAGTTTCTATGGCTGGTCTAGCAGGTGGACTCTTCAGTGTGAAGCAGGTCTGTTTGGCTGCAAAACTGCTTTTAATTTATCTTCAAAAGAGATGTTTCTAATTTAGGCAGTTTTTTATGTTCATTATTATATTGTCCAGACCAGAGTTTTCCAAACATTTTGACCGAACCCCTTTGACCTAAAATATTTACTTGAAGTACCCCCTAAGAATTTAAGTTAATATTTCAATAATTGAACAGCCCACTTGCATGTTCACGGTTCCCTGATGTCGGTTAATGGTCACATGATATGCAGGTAAACAAATAAAATATAAAATGTATTGTTTTATTATGATTGTTTTTGTTTTAAAATGATTTATTAATGAAAAAATTTATTACTTTTCTGTTTTAATAATCATTAAATTGACTTATAAACCCCAGTTTGTTTCAGACTCAGGCATTCAAGTCTACAGTCACAAATCTGAAAAGGGAAAAATGTATGTATAAAAAAATGTCTGTATAAAAATGTATTTTTTTTTAAACTCTTCTTTCCAGTGGACCAATGGGCACTTTCCAACAATAAATATTTTGTTGTATATGTAAATGGGTTCTCTGAGTGTGCATTTGTAATATTTAGCCTCATAATGTTTATTAAGTGAACAACTAGATGCATAACATTTAATACATAATGTGTGTGTATATTTATTGGTGGGTTGTCATGGGAAGTTACTCTTTCCACAACTGCAGCTGTCCAAAAGCCTGTCTTGATGCTATTTTTATTCATTCTCTCTCTCTCTCACTCACTCACTCACTCACTCACTCACTCACACACACACACACACACACACACACACACTCACTCACTCACTCTCACATATATACACGTATACAGCTTACTGCTTCAAAGACTTCACACCAGCCATTTCTCTTTTATTATTAGAATTATTAATGGGAGTTTTGTAAGTTGATGTAATCATAAATATTGTTGTTTTATAGAGGGAATGTTATACTCCGTCTCTGAAGAATTCCGTTCTCTCCTAATTTCGATGCTTTTGCATTCATCTAGAGCTCCAGGCTATCTTAGAGCGGAGTGTGTGTTTGTGTAAGACGTGACCTACATACAGTTTTATTATGCTGTTTATGATGATGTTGGCATTAGATTGGTTGGTTTAAGCTCTCACCTGCTAGTCTTACATCTTTAAACAGGAAACCTGCAGAACATCAGCAAGATACTGAAGTTCAGAGCGGTCATCTTCTGTCCGACAGAAATGTCATGATTTTAGGTGAATTAAGGGATTCCTAAAATTTATCAATTTGGGGATCATTCCGATTTTAAATAAGTAGTAATAATAAATGTAATGTATTTTTATCACAATGATATGATTGCATATAGTCTACTTGAGGGTCATCCTTTTTAGAGTGATTAAATCTTCTTTTCCAGTTACACTCAAATTAATAATTTTGTTACACAACCCAGACCAAAATGTCCATGTGTGCTTTTATTCTCTGTAGTTCTTCTGTTATCATTACTAGAGTGATATAAGTGTAAAATCAACCAAAGGAAGCAATCTGTATGATATTAATAATCAACCATCAGTAATCGGCCTCAGTTTCAGGTCAGATGATTCTCACACCTTCAGTGAAGGTCTGAACAATGTGGCGTGTGTTTCAGAGAATCATAAATGACTATTATACTGATGTTATCATGCCGCCTTGTCTTTATCATTGCTGTAGGCCAGCAAGCTGAGCTCTCTGATGGAACAGCAGGTCAGAAACTGATTGTGGGTCTATACCAGATTTTACAAGCTTGTCTGAGGTCCTTCTGCTGGGTAGAACCCCCTCTAGCTTCCCAAACAACCTAGATGTTGAATATAACCTGGATTAAGCAGTATGCTGGAAGCGTTCCTTGGGGCAAAATGAAAATTCATGTCAAGCGTGATGTTTGTGCTCTGCCTCTTCTAGCGGTGTTGATGGAAGTAGTGATACCGATTTGTGAATGAAGAGATGTCAAGATGTCACACACTGAGCTCAGGTTTACCAAAATATCAAAGTCTGAAATCAAAAGTTTCACAAAAAAATTATGGAATAATATTACAACTAAAATAACTGTTTTCTATTTGAACATATTTTAAAATGTAATTTATTCCTGAGATGGCAAAGCTGAATTTTCTGCATCATTACTTCAGTCTTCAGTGCCACATGATCCTTTAGAAATCATTCTAATATGCTAATTTGTTGCTCAAGAAACATTTATTATTATTATTATTTATGTTGAAAACAGTTGTGCTGCTTTGTATGTCTGTGGAAACCATGATAAATATTTTTTAGAAAGTTAAAAACACCAATTACTTATCTTTTGAAACACTATGAACGTGTTTACTGTCACTTTTGATCAGCTTGATGCATCCTTGCTGAGTAAGTTTGAATTTCTTTAAAAAATTACTGCTATTACTACTTTAAACTTTTGTCAGACATTTTCTCTTTATGTCTTTTAAGGAGTTTTAGACAAATCTTTATTGGCTAATTTTAGTGATTCAGTGTCATTTAAAAGTTATTCTTGCATTCACCTTCATTGCTCTGAACTTTGACCTGTAGTGCATTTGAAAAACCCCTTTTTTGCACAGTGTTTTAAAGAGAACTGTACTGCCGGCTTCTTTGAGCTCTGTTTAACAAGGTGTTTTCTCTCACAGATCTGGCTGAATTCACACAGCATTCTTTGTGAACCCAAGCATGTAAATCCCACAGGGTCAACTGTTTCTGAGAAACTTTGCATCAACAATCCTCCCACGCTCATTTGCTCAATCACATGCCATATAACATGCCAATTCTAATGATCCGATAGTCCGAAAGCAACTAAACCATTGCAATGATATCTGCATGCTTTTCAAATGGGTTCACAGCCACGTTTGGCTGTTTTTGACAAGCAGCCAGATCTAATAAAGTGGCCACTGAGCTTGTGTTTGGTGTGCGTATGTGTGCGTAAGCCCTCATGGACATGCATATGTTATCTTGGATTTGATTTGATTATGGATGCTTGCATTTGCTCAGGTTTCAGTATAAGCATATGTTATCTTATCTTTGAATGCACGTATATTATGTAAAGCTCAGTGCAGATTGACCTAGTGACCCAGTTTATGGCGTGACGTTTTCCCCTCCAGGTCTGTGCAAGTGTGTACAATCAAATCTTCCTTTTATGTTGATGTATTTAATGTATTTAAAGTTCAGTTTTTTTCCTCCCCCTGTTGTCCGTAATGGAGGGGTAGTCTCATGAGAAACGGGCCTCCATGTCTTCATTTCCTGCAGGTCTCTGAGGGGGCCACCACACCTATCTTGCCATGGATATCATTTGTGATATTTTTTGGGATGCAGGCATGCAGCTTGTTTAGACTTGTGTTTGTTTATTAGAATCTGTCAGCCACACTAACTCAACACGGAATCATTTGGCAAAAGTTTAAAATATTAGTTTGAGAAGCATCCTAGCTTCTGTAAGTAATTCTGTTTTCCACTGTATTCTGTGTGAGTGTGGTTGTTTGAAACAGTCTTTTTTGACTGTGTGGTTAAGAGATTACATTATAATGCAGTATTATTACATTTTTGATTAGATCGCTATTCAACTTTTTATACTTCATTTGGCGGCCTAAATATGTCTTTCGGGATTTGCATGATTCGGGGAGGGGGAAAAAGTAGGGATGTGTTTATATATATATATATATATATATATTGTAAAATAAAAAAAAATCAAGTCATGTTGTGATTTCGGTTTTATTTAGATTAATCATGCAGCCCTTCACAACATTCCTGTGCAATATATGCAGATTTGACAGAATTCACTTCTGTGAATTCTGATGCTAATTAGTGCAGGGCAATGAAATTTTCTGTTGATCACCCTCTTTAGCCCATACATTAGTTGTTCTATCCAAGTGTCTCCTCATGTGTCAGCTGCATGGCTCCCAAACATCTGTACTGTGACATAGCTCTGCTTGGTAGGAGTAAAGTTTACATACATGGCCTGAGTCATATCTTTCATGCGTCTAAAAACCACCTTCTGAAGTGCTTTGAGTAACTGGGTGACTGTCCACCTTGAATGCATATTGGAGGGCATTTACTGGCCATGGCTTTTAGGTCCATTCAGAACCACAGTGCCTGATGAAAAGGGGAAATGATGGGTGTTTCGTTAACCTAACTTTTTTTTTTTTTTTTCAGGTGATATCACCCAGAAGGGCTACGAGAAGAAAAGATCCAAACTTTTACAAGCTTACCTACCTCACACACAAGGTAACACACATACCATACTTTACCAAGCAGCATACAGTTTATATCGTGTCAAGATTACATTTGTCCCTCTGTGTTTGCTGTAGGGGCAGAGCGCCGCATCCCTGTCACACCATCTTCATCATCTTCCTCATCCTCCCGTTACCAACGCCGACGGTCCACTGGCACGAGGGATGAACGTTACCGCTCAGGTGAGATAAAGGGCACAGATTTACACAGACACACACACAATCTGACTTCTAGGAGACATAATACAGGCTCTTTGCAGTTTATGCCATAATTCCAGCAAACAGATCAGCAGCACCAGCTCATATTCAGAAAGTGATGTTATTAAGTTTTTCGCATTTTGTTTATTTCTAAATTTGATTATGGAAACCGCTGTCATTGAGTTCTTGTTTTTTATGTTTATAATATATTATATAGTTAAGCAGTATTATATGAGCAAGAGTATCATCACAATTTGAAATATGATATAGATTTTATACAACAGTTTAATTAACAAGATGTCAACATTGTCTGTTCTTGCCCTATTTCGCCAAACAAAGTCACAGCAGTACAACTTTTAAAGGGGTCCTATTATGCTCTTTTACAAAGTCTTGATTTTGTTTTGGGGGTGTACTAGAACAGGCTCTCATACTAGGTTGTTCGAAAAACACATTATTTTTCACATATTTTACATTATTACAACACCTCTCTCCTCAGTCTGGCATGAACGGCTCGAATAGTTCCTGTATCAAATGAAAGCCCGCCTTCTGAAATACGAAATGTGCTGTAATTGGTTAGCTGGGCCAGTGTGTGTTGGCAGCACTTGGCGCCTGGTCAGGAAATGTCATGCCGCTTGCCATAGCCGCCTGCTGCGAGCTTCAGTGTAAATACTGCGTCAAAATCAAATCAATTTGAGCGCGATTTAAACCCGGATGATTGTAACCACATTAAGTTCGTCTGTCTTGGGAAAGCTAGCGTGTCTCCGACACAGTGATAACACTCGTTGCCTTCTCTAGAGCAGCTCAACCAGGTCTCGTCCCATTCATCGATATTTGTGATATCACAAATCCCGGGAAAATTTGCGTTGTAGTCCAAACGAGTCGTTCGTTGTAGTTTTTGAAAAGTGATTTCTGTTAATTAAAATATCTTTGTAACTTTGCAGATCTTTTTTATGCTCAATCATCTACAGACTAACTAAAGTTGAAAAAGTGAAAAAGCATAATAGCACCCCTCCTTCTCTAGTGCAGCTCAATCAGGATTCGTCCTGTTCGTCGGTATTTGTGATATCACAAATCCCGGAAAATGTGCGTTGTAGTCCAAACGAGTCGTTCGTTGTAGTTTTTGAAAAGGGATTTCTGTTAAATTAAAATATCTCCTTTTGAAGTGGACTTTGAGCTTTGTAACTTTGCAGATCTTTTTTATGCTCAAACAGCAACATTACAGACTAACTAAAGTTGAAAAAGTGAAAAAGCATAATAGGACCCCTTTAAAACATTAATCTCAAAACAGTATTTATGCAATTTACATCTGCATATACAGTTTTAATTGCAAATTCTTCATTAACTAAATTAGATTAATTTTGTATATATTTATCTACTGATTAAATGTTAGAATTCGACATAAAAGATAATGCATACGTTTAATAAGGTTAGGAAAAAATTGCCCTTATAAAGGTAAAAATTCCCCCGGAAGTCAATTTAAGGGAACAAATATACCTGCAACTATCACTGTCACTGAAGTACATGTTTTTTAATTTCATAAACTCAATAAAATTGTTTGACTGAAATGTACTTTAAAATATAATATTAAAATAAAAAAAAAAATAAAAATAAAAATAAAAATAAAAATATATATATACAATAAAAATATCTAATTATAATTCAAAATATCAATATGAAAGAATGTCTTTCAGACTTTTTTCCATCTGTTATAATAAGAACTTTTCAGAAGGTTGTCCTGTATCTTCAGAACATGTGATTGGGCTTAGATGTAATCTGTGCCAGTGTCAGTATTTCCTCTATGGATAAACCACTAAATAAATAATCTTCCTAAATAAATCTCTGAACAGCTCTAAAAACTCTGTCTCTTTCTCTCAGATGTTCACTCAGAAGCTGTTCAGGCTGCGCTGGAGCGACACAGTGAGAGAAAGATGACTGTGCTCTTGCCATCCAAACGGCAGTCGCTCGTCGGTCAAACCTCCATGGACACGTATACACCTCCAGGTGTGTGTATGTGCATGTGTTTGTGTGCAGGAGCCAGTGAGTAAGTGTGTTTGTGTGTGTGTGTGTGTGTGTGTGACTGTTTTCTTTGTGTCTCTGCAGACTCGTCCTCCGGCTCTGACGCTGAGGAGTCTCTGGGGAGGGCGGGGGGTGTCAGCGTGGACTCCTGGATCAGCAGAGCTCTCCATGGCTCACCTTCCACATCTTCGTCATCATCGTCGCACAGCAACAGCTCTGCCAACGCAGCCCGACTCGCAGAGACCAGCATGCACGCATACGGCAGTAAGAACGTGTGCAAATATTCACATGGCAGCCAATAAACACAGATACTGATCAGTCATGTTATAAATTAGTCTTTAGGTCACTTTCAGCCAACTCAGATTTTGCTTTCACCAATATCTGGCACATATCGAATATTACTGTAAGCGCAGGAAAAACAAGCCCCTCACGCTTAATTCACTTCATATGAAATATGTCTTTTTTTGCATCTGATCTGGGCCTCTTTTAAACCTCCCTTATCAAGACTTATCAAGGTTTCTCATACTAGACTAACTTCAGCCAGTCAGATCCTTGCACTCAACTCACTTTGGCCAGTCAGATCTATTTGCCTAAACAATTTCAGCCAATCAGCTCCTCACGCATGACTCACTCCATATGAAATAAGACATATTTGACACCTGATAAGGGTCTCTTTTAAACTTCCTTCCCTTATCAAGATCATCTCACTTCAGCCAATTGGCTTCTCATGCTCAAATAAATTTAGCCAATCAGTTCTATTTGCCCAACCAATTTTAGCCAATTAGCTTCTAATGTTCAAATTATTCCAGCAAATGAGCTCCTTATGCTTAACTCAAACCAGCAAATCATCATCTTGTGTAGTAAAAAGAGTTATTTACTTGAATATTTACTGCTAATATGATTGCTATAGGTTAGCTGTCTAATTTTTCCCTTTTCAATTTCTCCCCCAAGTTGGTCCGATGTCTCATCTGTCTCTGAAAAGGTGGGGCTTAAGAGAAATGGGCGTTTCTGCTGAGAATGGAATAGTTGGCAGGCACTCCAGTGACTACCAATCAGATCGCCCTTGGTCATCTCTGGATTCTGAGGGTCAGTATTTCATGATTCTTTGGACTAAAGACTTGTCTGACATAAAAGGGATAGTTCATAGATCCAGTGTTGTTTGGTTCCCAGCGTTCTTCAGAATATCTTCATTTGTGTTCCACAGAAGAAAGAAAGTCATACAGGTTTGGAATGACATGAGGTTTAAGCAAATGATGTCAGAATTTTAGTTTTTGGGAGAAATGTCCCTTTAAGATGAAAGGAGACAAGAGTTAAATTTTGCTGTGTGTGCATTTGCATTTGGGTCCACTTGTGTATTTTATCAACCTATTATATATCAGTGTCAATGATGGCATTTGCTTCTAGTTAAAAGGCTTACCTCCACAGCACTGTTTGATATGTACTGTATATGCTTTCATTTTATCTGCACATGCTTTTGCATCTCATTCCTAATAACTGATAATGAATCGTCACATTTATTGGGGTAAATGTTACTATACTGATTAGTTAACCTGTTTGTTTGTGTACTGCAGACAGTCTGACGGCCCCTCCTGACATCACCAGCTACATGCCAGCCCCCGCCCCCATCTCTGTTCAATGCCCACAGGTCGCCATGATAACCAGGCCCCCGCCCAAATATGGCAATGCTGAGTTGATGGAGACAGGAGATGGTGAGTGTGTGTGCAGAGGTCTGTTTTTAAATGTGCATTTATTCTGAAATGATCAAGTTTGCCATCTATTTGTTATGTTTGGAAATTTTATTCAGTGTGCATGGAATTCAGTTAATTTAAAATGAAAAAAAAAAAATCTATTTAATCCAGATTTGTTTTCTCATTTTTACCATTGTGAGAATTTATATTATTATTATATATATAATTACATATATGTGTATGTAGGTGTGCCTGTCAGTAGCCGTGTGTCGGCAAAGATCCAGCAGCTAGTTAACACACTGAAGCGACCCAAGCGAAGACCCCTGAGAGAATTTTTTGTGGAGGATTTTGAAGAACTTCTGGAAGGTTAAAATGTTTTCCCCTCTCTTTGTGCCTCCTTGTTCGATTTCGAAGATGAATATAACTGTAAAAGTCAATGAATATGATTACAGATGTTTGAGTATCCTGCACCAGTTCACAGAAACACTTTTACAGTTACTGATAGGTCGAAGGTCTTGAAATTCATTACTCTCAGATTAAACGCTCCACACCCTGCACAGAACAAGTGAATTTGATCCAACTATTTTTGCAGAGATCGAGGTGAAGTGCTTAAAGGGATAGTTCAACCAAAAATCTAAATCCTGTCATCCTTTGCTCACCCTTGTGTTGTCTTTTTTGACATCTATGATGTCATGAGAGTGAGTAAATAATGACAGAATTAAATGGAAGAAGAATTTTTGGTAAACTATTCCTTAAAATTCATGTAATATGAATTCTGATGATATAAAACATAGGTCTCATCAACATGCAAATGCTTTGCTAACCTTCTCTTGACGTTTTCCATGTGCAGTGCAGCAGCCTGATCCTTCTCTGCCACGCCCAGAAGGGGTGGAGTCAACACCTATACAAGGAGAAGAGCTTGACAGACTCAAGAACTGCCCCGCCTCCCTGGAAGCAGCCCTTCTACGCTGGGGAGCCATTGCACCTAAAGCCCCCTGTTTGACCACTACGCACAGCAATGCCAAACAACCGTACACACTTACATATGGTACACATGCATGTACATTCATAGTTGGGATGCCACAATTCTCAATATAACACTGAACCATTCGGTACGACATCCACGGTTCAATACGGGCTTGTGAATTGAGGGTTTTTCTGTTTTGTGATTAAATCATTTCCGGGACACACTGTGAGTTTGAGTCGCTTATAACATGCATTTGAAAAAGTAACACACGGCAAACATCTTCGCTTGTAATGACTTCTAAGCGTTTCTATATCTGTTGTCCAACAGAATGAGGCAGACAATATATTCTATACTGTAATAAAGGCCATGTCGATTAGCAATGGATTATAAATATACTTAATTATTCTGAAAATACCTGAGATGGCTTGAAGAACAGGTAAACTATATATTGTCGCAGTCGAGTGTTTATTGCCTTCATGTTTCATCATTTAAAACATTTCTATCTTGTTTTTATTCAGTTACAGTAATAGTTGTCAATATTGGGGATTTCCTGGAGTGCCATGAGTTCTATTACTTCTGTAATGCATATTTGGAGTTTCTGTGCAAGGGTGTCCTCTGGCTTCCGGTATGAATGAAACCGATATTACATGTGTCTAGAGCGCTCAGTAATGCCCACTTCATCTTATTTTGGGTAAAAATAGGAAAAATAATACTCATCTCAAAAGAAATTTGATGTGTACATATGATAATCCATGTTTTTGTTCAGAAGTGTACAGGAGTCTTTTTTTTTTAAATAATGAAAGTGTTATTACACAAGTAATATTTATTATTTTTTATCTTAATAATTATTATTAGTCATATTAATATATAAGCACAACATTTTGGGCCAAATCGTGCAGACCTACAAACACACACAACAAACCTGGCGTTTATTATATACAGTGGGTACGGAAAGTATTCAGACCCCCTTAAATTTTTCACTCTTTGTTATATTGCAGCCATTTGCTAAAATCATTTAAGTTAATTTTTTTTCCTCATTAATGTACACACAGCACCCCATATTGACAGAAAAACACAGAATTGTTGACTTTTTTTTTTAATTGCTTTTTAAATACAAATCGCAAAAAGCACTGCCAAAAGCCATCAGAACCCAACCGAAAACCGTGCTTAAAAAAAACGAGGTATGTATTGAACCGTGGGCTAACTGTATTGTTGCATCCCTAATTCATAGCCATCAATTGGATTTTATTGTCTTTTTGGTGGGTGCATGTTAATATCTCTTTGTTTATGTGTAGGTAAACTCTGGTCCAAGAGTTTGAAGTTGGCCTATAACCTTCTCCATAAACTGGGATCCAAACAAGAGCCAATCATTCACCCTGGAGACAGGGTAAGAGTGGATAAATTGTATTTAAGTGTTGTCTTATGTATTTTTCTCAAATGTACACTACCATTCAAAAGTTTGGTATCAGTACAATTTAAAAAAAAATTTTTTAAGTAATACTTTTATTCAGCAGGGATGCATTAAATTGATCAAAAGTGACAGTAGAGTTACAAAAGATTTCTATTTAAAATAAATGTGATTCTTTTGAATTGTCTATTCATCAAATAATCCTAAAAAAATGTTTCCACAAAAATAAGCGGCTCAACTGTTTTCAACATTGATAATAATAAGAAATGTTTCTTGAGAACCAAGGATCATGTGAAATGAAAAATCCGCTTTAAAATATATTCACATAGGAAACAGTTCTTTTGAATTTGAATAATATTTTACAGTATTACCGTTTTTACTGTAATTTGGATTAAGTCAATACAGCCTTGGTGAGCATAAAAGACTTTGAAAATCATTTTAGAAAATCTTACTGACCCCAAACTTTTGAATGGTCATGCATTGAATGGTCAACTCCATTATAAAGACAGAAATCAGATATATACACATTATACAGACATATATTCAAAAACTGATGAAGAATGAAGACTGTATGTGTTACTGTAGGTAGCACTGGTTTACCCCAATAATGACCCAGCAGCGTTCATGGTGGCATTTTATGGCTGTCTTTTGGCTGAAGTTGTTCCTGTCCCAATTGAAGTACCACTTACAAAGAAGGTAATTTCTACTGCAAAAAAATTCCAGCAATAGTAGCTTAGGCAGTACTGCATATATTCAAAATATCTAATAATTAGTCATTATTAAATGGATAGTTCACCAAAAAACCTTTTACAGTTTTACAAAAATTTTATAAGAACAAAATTAGCCTGAGGCATGCCCTCCTGTTTTCGCCCCTCAAAGGATGCTGGGAGTCAACAAATTGGTTTCCTTTTGGGTAGCTGTGGAGTTGCTGTGGCATTAACAAGTGATGCATGTCATAAAGGCCTTCCCAAGAGTGCTAGTGGTGATGTCATGCAGTTTAAAGGTCAGAGATGTCACAATGTTTGTTAGAAAAACCTACACATGAGTCTTCATAGGAACATTGTTATTTGTTAAACATATATGTGTGTTTTTATCTAGTTTATATGTTTGTGTTGTGTGTGTGTGTGTGTGTTCAGGCTGGCCAAAGTTGCTCTGGGTGCTGACTGACTCCAAACATTTATCTAAACCCCCACGAGAATGGTTTCCTCTCATTAAAGATGCCAACAATGACACAGCATACATAGAGGTAACAGACCATGTGATTATGTGTCAAATTCATTTTGTTGTTTCTTAAATATATATCATAATTTATTTAATGCTAATATTAATTAAAGATATTTTTTTTTAATAATACAGGAATAATACGGAAGTTTGGGGTCAGTAAGAAGTTTTTTTTTTTATTACTGAATACTTCTATTAAGGAAGGACACATTCAATTGATCAAAAGTAACAGTAAACATTTATTATATTACAAAAGATTTCTGTTTCAAATAAATGCTTTTCTTTTGAACCTTCTATTCATGAAATAATTGAAAAAAATGTATCATATGTATCAAACTGATAATAATAAGAAATGTTTCATGAGCACCAAATCAGCATTTTAGAATGATTTCTGAAGGATCTTGTGAAGACTGAAGACTGGAGTAATGAATGCTGAAATTTCAGCTTTGCCATCACAGGAATAAATTACATTTTAAAATATATTAAGACAATTATTTTAAATTATAAAAATATTTTACAATATAAGTGTTTTACTGTATTTTTGATCAAATAAATGCAGCCTCGGTAAGAATAAGAGACTTCTTTCAAAAACATAAAAAATTTACTGACCCAAACTTTACAGTAGTGTGTGTATATAAATAAATAAATAAATAAATATATACTATATATATAAAATTTTAAGTATTTATTTATAATATTTATATAGCTTCCCAAGTTCAAGGCTGCTTAATATGCAAGGGGGCTTGTATTATAGTTCTTTGACAATACAGGTATCTCATTGCATTTATAATGAAAGTGGCAATGTTTCGTGGTTGATTGACAGTATAAGACCTGTAAGGATGGGAGTGTGTTGGGAATAACTGTGACAAGAATGGCGATGCTCACACACTGCCAAACACTTACGCATACCTGCGGATACAGTGAGGGTAAGATATTAAAAAAAATCACACTTCAGATTCTTAAAGGGATAATTTACCCAAAAATTAAAAAAACTGTCATGTTGTTCCAAAACCGTATGACTTCATTTTTAAGTGGTTTGTGTTTGTTTGTGTTTCAGCTGAGACTATGGTGAATGTGTTGGACTTTAAGAAAGGCATTGGCCTTTGGCACAGTGTTCAAACAGTAAGATAATTGACTTCATTTATTATATGTTGTCATTTATCAGATTTTTTTTGTAGCCTACACTTGATTTTTTTTAGCCTGTCTTTTTTGAAAAAGTGATTTCTCTTTTTTTTCTCTTCTTTTTTTCTCTGTGTAGAGTGTGTTGAATATGTTACATGTGGTCAGTGTTCCATATGCACTTATGAAAGTAAATCCTCTGTCCTGGATCCAGAACGTCTGCCAGTACAAAGGTACACACACACATACAAACACACACAGTTACATCAGTATGTGATAATGTGCAGACTTTTGATCTCCTGGCTTTTTAGATGGTGTACGTGTTCAAAGATCACCTATCGCTCTAATCAGAAGCGAAGTCTGCTGTATAAAACAAGAGCACACATAGTGTTACACATTCTGTTAAATAATCAGTCTCTTTCTATGTGTGTGCAGCTAAGGTGGCTTGTGTGAAGAGTAGGGATCTGCACTGGGCTTTGATGGCCTACAAAGACCAGAGTGACACCACCATGAGCTGTCTGAGAATGCTGCTGATCGCTGATGGATCAAACCCCTGTGAGTGTGTTAATGATGAATCAAACCCCCTTGAGTGTGTTTTACTGGTGAATCAAAGCCTGTGAGCATGTTACCTTGTGAATCAAGCCTCTATGTGAAGTGTGTAAATTCTCTGTCTTTCATTCCCAGGGTCGATATCCTCCTGTGACGCATTCTTGAACGTGTTTCAGAGCATGGGCTTGAGGTCAGAGGTCATATGCCCGTGTGCTGGCTCCCCCGAGGCCCTAACTGTAGCTGTGAGGAGGTATAAATACACTAACACTCTCTTTGCCCAGGAGGCACACACGTCATTCCCGTGCTCAGGAATCTGTTTTCAGTTTAAACTCATTAAAATGGGAGGTACTGTCTTTTGTGGTCACACATTACAAACGACATAACCAGGCCTATGTACATTCATACTGTACACACAGAAACACAAAACTATTAAGAAATACATCTGACTCCGATTTTAATGTCATGTAGTGAAAACTTCTTGGTTCTTAATCATTAATTAAAATGCATTTAATTGTGCTTGTGTGTGGTCTGAGTTTAAATAGTGTTATCAGACCGATATTGCACTAGACTTTGCAATATCGCCATAAAGTCTGTTTCACATTGCCAAGAATTGCCCAAATAAACAAAAAAGGACGCCTGACCGACATGTAAAGTTACTAACCACTCTTCAGTTTATATGTGCCATTTGTAGGCTGGTAAATCTGAAATCAGATACTACCCAAAGTGCAAAATGGAATATAGAAAGTGTGATTGTAGATATCTCAAACAAAACTATCGAATATCTCTTGCAAGATAAACTTAGGCAAATCTGGTTGATAATTTTTTCTCGGAAGCATTCATAATAGTAGAGATTCATAAATTTGACTGGATAAAGGAGATTTGAAAAGATTTGTAAAGGCAGAGATCCCAGAAGTTGCATAAAGCCAACCAATCAGAATAGAGCTTGCTGTTTTGAGAAAGCTTTTGCCATTTTTGTATGTAGTATGCATTAGATGGGCTGTGGGAATGCTGTTGAGGCTGAGACTGAAAATGATATCTTTATGTAATACTTTCATTTAGCAAGGGTGCATTAAATTGATCAAAAGCGACAGTAAACGCATTTATGTTGGAAAAGATTGCTATTTCACATAAATGTTGCATAAAAAGCACAAGCGACTTCTTTCAAAAATATGTAAAAATCTTATCAACTCCAAACCTTTTAATAATAGTATATATTATAGTTGAATCTTATTAAAATACCATGTGGCTCCTCATGTTTTATGCTTTTATGTTTTATGTTTTGTGTTCTTTTGGTGACGCATTCAATGGGATTTTTGTGGGTGCAAATGCAAGAATTTGGTGGTAGAAAATAAATAATGATATAACTTGCACAAACTTTTATTTAGGACTGTGAGAATGCCAAGTAATATTCACACCAGCCAATCAAACCTCTTTTGTCAGGGGTTGTAGAGCTTTTGCAGCTCCAGGATGCAAAACCACACAATTCTGTATTGTTTATGAAATCTGGAAAATATTGTGTCTATGGTAACATAATATTCTGGCAACACATATGGACATGTTTATTCTTTCATTTATTTGTATGCATGTGTTTTCTGTCAGGCCTCAGGAGGGCAGCTCTAAGCCAGCAGGCCAAGGAGTCCTAAGTATGACGAATCTGAGTCATGGGGTCATCAGAGTGGACACGGGAGAGAAGCTGTCCGTCCTCACCCTACAGGATGTGGGCACGGCCATGCCAGGAGGTACATAGATTACAAAAAGATGAACGAATGAACAACCCCAAAGCATTTTGATTTAGGTCCAACATCTACCTCAGAAACCAGCCTAGAGCAGTTTCTAGAGCAGAAACTTTGTTTCTTGTAAAACTGACTTTTCTCCATCTTTCTCAGCAATGGTGTGTGTTGTTAAACTGGAGGGTGTTCCTCAACTGTGTAAAACCGATGAGATTGGAGAGATCTGCGTGTCGTCTGTTGCCACGGGAACGTCATATTATGGGCTTTCAGGAATGAGCAAGAACACATTCGAGGTGTGAAAATACATTATAGACTGTATATACACTAAGTTTCTAAGATTCACTGCCGTTCAAAAGTTTTTTCATTCATAGCTTTATTCAACAGGGACATATTAAAATGATCAAAAGTGACAGTAAAGACTTTTACAGTGTTACTAAAGGATTCTGTGTCAAATAAATGCTTTTCTTTTGAAGTTTCTATTCCTCAAAGAATCCTGAAAAAAAATGTATCACGGTTACTACATAAATGTTAAGCAGCACAACTGTTTTCAACATTTCTAATAAGAAGAAATGTTTCTTGAGCACCAATTTTCTTGAGCAATTTTAAAATATGTTCAGTGTTCTTAAATATATTTTAAAAATATATTTTACATTTTTAAATCTATTAAAATAGGTAGTGTAGTAATATTTCCCAACATTACTGTTTTTACTGTATTATACATATTCTAAATACAAAAATATATTTATTTAGATGCAAAAATGTATTTATTTTTATTTTTACAAATAATTTTAGTTTTTACAAATAAACTTTGCAGTCTTGGTGAGCAAGACTTTTTCAAAAACATTTAAAAATCTTACAGACTACTACCCAAACTTTTGAACAGCATTGTAAAAGATCTTTATTTTACTGTAGTAAAGTAAAAAAAACACTTTAGCGCATTTGAAGCTGGTTTAACATGGTTTCTACATTTATGCATTTGCTAGACACTTTTATTACATTGTATTCAAATTTTATTTAAGTTGCTTCTGGTCCAAGCTGGTCATTTATAGTAATTAGCTGGTTTAAGCTTTTTTGATTAAATGTTGGTAAATGTTAAGTAGAAAGTGTGTGTATCCTTCTATTTAGTGTGTGTGTCCTGTCAGTCAGTAAATTTGTTTGTGTCTCTGTGGTGCAGGTGTGTCCAGTGGCATGTGACGGTGGATTTGTCAGCGATTGCGTGTTCGTGAGGTCAGGTCTGCTGGGGTTTGTGGGTCCGGGTGGGATGATCTTCATCTCTGGTACACTTGAAGGACTGATGCAGGTCGGGGGTCGGAAACACAGTGCTGATGACATCATCGCTACCGCTCTTGCTGTTGAGCCCATGAAGTTCATCTATAGAGGAAGGTATGTATGAAAAAGAAGACCAAAATAACCAACCAATACTACTCCAGTATTGCCGCTGTCGCCTCTGGCTTGCTTAGTTGGGGACACTTAATTTCCAGCGATATCGTCGACTTGATTGTACAGATACTATTTAAACTGAACTGAGCTGGATGATGACATCACTGAATTCAGTGATGAACTGCCTTTAACTGAAAATTGAGTGTTTACCATTGTAATTTTGCATTAATGACACACTATTTTCCTAATTAATTCTGTACAGTTGCTTTGACACAATCTGTATTGTTAAAAGCGCTATATAAATAAAGGTAACTTGACTTGACTCTAGAAAGAATCTTGTTTTAAAACCATCTGAGTAATCCCTGTGCTCACTGTGTGTAGGACGGTGGTGTTCTCAGTGAATGTGTTGTATGATGAGAGGATTGTGCTGGTAGCAGAACAGAGACCAGATTCAACTGAAGAAGAGAGTTACCAGTGGATGAGCCGAGTGTTGCAGGTACACACACACACATAACCAGGCTCAAAGTTAGCATTTTTCTGTTCTTGCTAAAAGCAAAAGTGCTACACTAAGCAACAAAGTCACAGCCATATTTATTAATATTTGATGTATAGTTATATAGGCAATATATAAAAATAAGCTGAAATTTTCAGCTTCTCGTACATAACGTGGTGTAGTTGGTGCTAGTTCAAATTTAAAAAATGCTTCTACAAAAAAAAAAAACTTTAATCTGCAGATATGGCCTTGTTTAGGTATCTGTGCCTTTGTGCATACAGCAATAGTGTGCACCCTTAATTTACAGAGAAAAGAAGGTCAGGGAAAAATCTGTAGATGGAAAAATCTCTATACAAGTTCTTTTTACATTTTCCTTTTTTTGTTACTTTGCACTTTTTGTTAGAAAATGTTTATTTACTATTTATTCAAGTTTTTTAAGGTATCTAATATTTTGATACTTAATTTCCATGATCTAAATATTCTTAAAAATTAAAAGTTTGTTGTCATTTGGAAGTGTGTAGGCCTACTTGCATTATTATGCTGTTACATTATGATTATATATTCAGTGGCATAAAATGGTCTTCAAAATGACAATAACATCGCTTATCGCTATTATTTCTGGGCAATATATCGCACAACAAAAAGTTGTTATCGTGACAGGCCTAGGTGTGGCAACCCACCACAACATGACTAAAATAGAAACAAAGCTAGCACCAACAGATCTTATTGCATGTCACCTGTTGTGGCGTCGCTCATAATGACAAAAACTATGATTTAAATCAAAGAAAGATAATTTATTGCTTTATTGTGTCGTGCCAGGTCTGGACATACTGTAATTCTTTTTGCAAAATAAAATAACAGAAATTATAGATTAAAAATGATTTGAAATGAAAATGACTTATTTTTGTATTCTATAATCTTAACTATGAACTTCTGAATGCCATAAAAATGTATAAAAAACAAATATATAGTTCAGTCATGAAACTCTAGATGGTTCATTCTGACGGGGTGTTAACGTAACTGATGATATTCAGAGAGTTAAACGACTTGGCACAAGCTGATTGGTTCATGCTGCATATGCAGCCAATGAGCTTATTGCCTTGCATTTATATGGCTGGCTAGCATTCACTTGAGATTCCTGCAGCGCGCTTTCAGAGTTCTCTGAAACCCTCCACCTTCCCCAGCTCCATCTGTATAGATCTGCTACGGGGTTATTTTATATGCTATTTGTGCAGCAGCAGCATGTCTTAAATACTCACGGCACCGTATCGCCATATGCATTGGCAGTAGCAAGTTCCTGTACTTGCTTGCAGCAGCAGCAATAATCTACAACTACAGCAATAACCAACAGCAGCAGCAATTCAGCAGCAGCGTAGTAGATCTGTTCCGCCAAGACCAAATACATTAACATTGTCATATCCATCTCCATGCTAAAATGTTCTGAGAGTTGTCATGATTGAATTAAGGTTATTAATAATGAATTAATTTTGAAGAGTTCTCTGACCAAACCTGTGTGTGTGTTTCTGTGTTTAGGCTATAGATGGGATTCATCAGGTGGGGGTGTACTGCCTGGCATTGGTTTCTGCCAACACCCTCCCCAAAACCCCTCTGGGTGGAATCCACCTGTCTGAGACCAAACAGCTGTTCCTCGAGGGGGCGCTACACCCCAGCAGCATCCTCATGTGTCCTCACTCCTGCATCACAAACCTGCCCAAACCCAGACAGAAACAACCCGGTACACAAGCCTTTGTGTACAAGCCTTGTTGTAGAGCATGTGTGTTACATAGAAAATAATGTGTAAATATTGTGTGTATTTGTTGCAGAGGTGGGTCCTGCCTCTGTGATGGTGGGGAATCTCGTTGCAGGAAAGCGAATGGCTCAGGCCAGCGGAAGAGACCTGAGTCACATGGAGGACAATGAGCAGGTAAATCCAGATATTAGGATCTCTTAGTGCTAAACGATTAATCAGAATAAGACCAAAATCGTGATATAAAAGGATGCGATTTAATGAAATGAATATATGCGTGTTCAGAGTGAAGTGCTGCACTGTGTTTATGCGAACAGCTCATGATTCAATGTTTTCATGTCTTAGAGCGGCTCAGTTTACAGTAAATGATGCTCCACACAAACTTCATCTCTGCATGTGTTGTGAAATTGGCTCGCTTATAACATGCATTTGGGAACGCAAAGTGCACCAGCCATTTACCAGATTTGTATTGACAAGTGTTTATAAACCAAGAAATGAGAAGCTATGAGGGCCCCCTGCAGTTGTATTGATGGTTTAACATTTGAAACTGAGGAAATTAAGAAATTAAGTTATATGAGGACATACAATTATTTTATTAAAATTATTACAAATTATCATTGTTTTACCTTAATTCTTGGTTCTTTTAATAATGAAATAGTATTTTTGCAGTAGTAGTGTTTCTGATTTTGCTTAATATTTTATTTAATAGTATTTAATAATTGTGCAGCCCTACAAAAAAGCATAGCAAACCTGGAGCTCTTTGAAAAAATTGGAATTTGAACATTTGCAATTCCTTTTTTTCCCCAAAGCATACAGCTCTAGGATCTCTTGTTTTTTTTGGGGTTTTTTTTGGAGATGGGAAGAGTTAGCCAAAAAGTATGTCTGTGTAACAATTTCATGTGACCCCCTGTAAAGGAAAACTTGTATAGGGCATATGAGTGAGTGTGAGTATGTGTCTTTTTCACTCTGACTGATTATTCATTCTCTTGTGTGATTTCTAGTTCCTGTTTCTGTCGGAGGTGCTGCAGTGGAGAGCTCAGACAACACCTGAGCACATATTGTACACACTTATTAACTCACGGGTAACACACATATATTACTTTTCTCAGTTTCCTTTCAGCAGTGAGTGTTAAGAAAATGATCAAAAATCTCATTTTTATGAATTCAGGTGTGTTATTGTGATTATAATTGTATTTGTGTATTTCAGGGGGCAATAGGAAGCTCTCTGACCTGTCTACAGCTTCACAAGAGAGCAGAGAAAATTGCAACTTTGCTGTATGAAAGAGGACAGCTACGAGACGGAGACCATGTAGCATTAGTTTATCCACCAGGTAACACACAGACTCTGGCTATCTGTGTTAACTTACTTAATTTTAATTTGATTGCATGATGTGCAAATTAATTCATAAAATTATTTGCAATTAATTGCATTTCAATAATTGATGAGAAAAGCTCCCAAATGAATATACTTTAAAGACAAAGGTACTAAATAGATTTAAAATTGTACCAATAAATCTGCAGTCTGCAGTAATACATCTCTGCCTTCATTTCAGCCAAATTAAGCTGTAAATAAATTATCATAATTTTTGTTGTCAGAGCACTAGTTGATACACTTCACACCAGCAATATGCTGAGCTCTGGTTCAGGGTAGAAATCCCATCTGTAGTTGTTTTTTAGTGGTGCTACTTGCAGCATTTCATTAAATCAGATCAGCTACAGCTTTCAGTCCTGTTCTGTAAGTCACATTCAAGAGCTGCCCACTCCAATTAAATCACATCACATTTGCTTAATGAAACATTCAGTTAAACATACCACATTACAATTAAACACATCATAAATGGCAATAAGTAAATGAGTGGTGAATTACATCTTTTTGTTACAAATATAATTCTATTTCACATAGATTTCATGTTTGTGTTTGCTTGTGTTGCAGGTTTAGATCTGATCGCCGCCTTTTACGGCTGTCTGTATGCAGGCTGTATTCCTATAACTGTACGACCACCTCACCCTCAGAACATCTCTACTACACTACCTACAGTTAAAATGATCCTAGAGGTGAGGACACACACACACACTCAGAACATCTCCACCACACCCACAGTTACATGAATTAAATTATTAGAGAAGTATTAAAAACCCTACTTAATCATATGTAATGTTCAAATTTATGGCCTCTAAATTATCAACATGATCCAAACTTTGCTGAAAAACCTGTTGTTTTTTAGCAAGTAAAAGGTTCTTTTAGTATAATTCTAAAAACGTCTTTCAGGTCATGGTGCACATGATTTGTGCTGTGAAATCTTTACTGATTTTTATAAAGTAAATGTAACAATCAATTTTATATTATTAGTAATATTTCAAGATAAACGCTGGACTAAAGCAGCTTAGGTTTACTTGATTATCCATGCATCATTTAGAAAAATCATGTTAAAATCTGAGTATGATACATCAGGCTTTTGAGGAATGTTTTTATTGTACATTTCTCAATAATCATTGTTTTGCATTGCATTATATGTTTTGTCCACCATAATAAAACTACAGAACTTTGGTCATAAAACTAAGCATTAAAATATTATCTTACTAAAACATATTATTGTTTTACCTTAAACATATTATTACCTTTTGTTTTTAAGTTTATTTATTTATTTATTTTTTTACATTTTTCAAACATTTGTCAATTCACCTTTATTTATATAGCGCTTTATACAATACAGATTGTGTCAAACCAGTGATGTCATCGTCCAGCTCAGTTCAGTTCTCTTCCAATAGTGTCTATGCAGTCAAGTCAACAGTGTTGCCAGAAATTGTGTCCCCAACTAAGCAAGCCAAAGGCGACAGTGGCAAGGAACCAAAACTCCATCAGTGACAGAAATGGAGAAAAAAACCTTGGGAGAAACCAGGCTCAGTCGGGGGGCCAGTTCTCCTCCGGTCAGATGAAACCAGCATGGTGTGGTTTAATTCCAGGCTGCAACACAGGTCAGATTGAGCAGAGGACTCGTCTGGTTCTTGTGGTCTTGTGCCGATGGCCGACGAGGTCTTCACATGGGATCTGTCTCTAGGTTTCGTCTAGTTGACATGGTCTCCGCTGACATTCAGGGCTGTAGAGGTCGTGTCTAGGTGCTGATCCACCATCTGGACTGGATACGGACTGGATTCAGGTGACTGCAGTGACCATCAGATCTGAATACGGACTGGATCTTGTTGGCTACAGTGACCTCGGTATAAGAATAAAACAGACTAATATTAGCGTAGATGCCATTCTTCTTACGATGTAACAAGTACATTGGATGTTATGGGAAGTGTTCCCGGTTCCAGTTGACCTAATTAATGTACCCTAACAATCCTTTAACAGAATTGAATTATAGAAAAGTGATTGTGTGTTACAGTATGTGTGTATGCCAGGTTAAAGAGATGGGTCTTCAATCTAGATTTAAACTGACAGAGTGTGTCTGCCTCCCGAACAATGCTAGGTAGAATTTGGGCACTAAATAGGAAAAGGATCTGCTTCTCGCAGTTGATTTTGATATTCTAGGTATTATCAAATAGCCACAGTTTTGAGATCACAGCAGACGTGATGGACTACAATGCGATAAGAGCTCATTCAAGTACTAACATGACTTTCAAAGGAAAGGTTGCTATCAAATAGCACACCTAGGTTCCTAACTGATGATGATGGTTTGTTTCATCGTGGCGCGAAGAAATATAGAGCTGAGTATCATCAGCATAACAGTGAAAGCTAACACCATGTTTCCTGATGATATCTCCCAAGGGTAGCATGTAAAGCGTGAAAAGCAATGGTCCTAGTACTCAGCCTTGTGGTACTCCATACTGCACTTGTGAACAATATGATACCTCTTCATTCACTGCTACGAATTCATGACGGTCAGATAAGTATGATTTGAACCATGCCAGTGCAATTCCACTAATGCCAGCATAATTTTCTAGTCTATTCAAAATAATGTTGTGGTCGATAGTGTCAAACACAGCACTAAGATGTCAGGTGCTCTGGCTCCCGGTAAACATTGGACTATGGTGGCTGGTGTCTCTATTTTCACGTTCCGTACAACAGAATCGCCAATAACTAGGACACTTTCATCCGTTTTCTCATTGGGTGCGTCACTGAGTGGGGAGAACCTGTTTAATGTTTTGTCATTTAATACAATAAACTGTTCCATGTCAGGATTATATCAACCCTTTACAGGGTTAAATCATTTATTAATTATTGTAAATGTTAACCATTATAGAATGAGATATGGCTCTCAAAACATGACAATTTTTAATAAAAATGTTGGTGTGTGCAGGTGAGTCGTTCAGTGTGTGTTATGACCACCCAAGCCATCTCTAAACTTCTGAAGTCCAGAGATGCATCAGTGGCTGTGGACTTTAAATCATGGCCTCCTATCCTGGAAACAGGTGAGTTTTTGAGGGACATGAGATCTGTGTTCAGAGTTACGCCTGTCAGGTGCTCATCAGAAGTGTCTGTGTGTGTGTATTTATTAGATGACTTGCCAAAGAGGCGTTGTTCACTGTTGTATAAGCCATGTGACCCAGACACATTGGCCTATCTGGACTTCAGTGTGTCCACTACAGGCATGCTCGCTGGAGTGAAGGTTTGACTCCTCATACTTGTTACTAATGTAATGTATGGACTACAGATGTGGTTATTATTATTATTATCATCATCATCATCATTGTTAAAGGGGTCATATGACGTTACTAAAAAAGAACATTATTTTGTGTATTTGGTGTAATGAAATGTGTTTATGCAGTTTAAGGTTAAAAAAACATTATTTTCCACATACTGTACATTATTGTTTCTCCTCTATGCCCCGCCTTTCTGAATCTCGTCGATTTTTACAAAGCTCATCGTTCTGAAAAGCGAGGTGTGCTTTCATTGGCCAGCTATCTAGTGCGTTGTGATTGACCAGACATGTGGGGGCGTGTTTAAACGAGGCATTTTAGGAGGGCGTGGACGAGTCTTAACTTTTCTAAAGAATATCTCTTTGGGTTTGAGACTTTAGTCTTTGCAACTTTAGGGATCTTATCTATTCACGAACAGCTTGTAACACTCCAAAGAGAAAGGAAAACTTCGCATCATATGACCCCTTTAACAATATTAATTTAAATTGCATTTAAAACTTATTAAAAAAACAATCATTTATGATTTTCTCTCTTTCTCTGAAGATGTCTCACAATGCAACCAGTGCCCTGTGTCGCTCTGTTAAACTGCAGTGTGAGTTGTATCCCTCTCGTGAGGTGGCCGTGTGCCTTGACCCGTACTGCGGCCTTGGCTTCGTCTTGTGGTGTCTCTGCAGGTACGGACCACCTGTGCACTCACCTGAGATGCACACACAGATGCAAACACAAATGTTAAGGACATTTTCATTGGTTTATGTGTGTGTGTGTGTGCAGTGTGTATGCAGGGCAGCAGTCTGTTCTGATCTCTCCAATGGACCTAGAGGTGAATCCTGCTTTGTGGCTGCAGTCCGTCAGTCAGTTTAAAGTCCGAGACACATTCTGCTCATATTCTGTGATGGAGCTCTGCACGAGGTCTCTCAGCTCTCTCACTGACTCTCTAAAGGTACACGCACACACACTCACACAGAATTTTAATCTGCATCTCATTAAACAACATTTTCGTTACTTGAAATAAAATAAATGTTAACTAAAGTAACATAAGTTATTTTGTTTCAACAAGGCAGCATTTTTCATTTTCATACATTTTAACTTGATGTACTAAAAAAAAATAAAACTGAAATAAAAATGTATATGAAATATATAGACATATTTACAAAAAACACATAACAAAAGCTTTAATGAAAATGAAAAAAATTTACAAATAAAAATGAATTCAAAATATTAATAAAAGTATAAGTAATAGTACCTTAGTGATACTAAAATATCAGTGCTTCCTATTTCACCCCTGTATTTTTGTCTCTCTCTCAGGCCCGTGGGATGGATCTGACCCGTGTGCGTTCATGTGTGGTTGTGGCGGAAGAGAGGCCCCGCGTTGCTCTGACACAGTCCTTCTGTAAGCTCTTTAAGGATGTGGGGCTGCACCCGCGTGCCGTCAGCACTGCCTTCGGTTGCAGGGTCAATCTCGCAGTCTGCCTACAGGTCAGTATAGGCCAGAATGTGACCCATCTGATTTCATACTGTAATTGCATCCCCAGTGTTCAGTTTTTTTCCTTTTACTAGTCATGTAACTCATTCAACCTTCTATCTTGTTTTTTTATTATTATTATTATTTAGTTTTCTTTTTCCGTTTTTTTATTTACTTTTTTAACTTTTATACATCACATCTTCCTCTCCTTTTGTAGCCTCATAGGTTGGGGAAGCTTGCTGAGCAGGTATGACTGAACTGATCCTCATCATTTCATAGCTGAGTTACTACAATCATATATTTAGATGTGGGAGTAAATTATCTTCCTGTGTGCATGAATACTCATTTTGACGAGTTGACTAATCGGCAAAGTATTAACCTCACCTGAAATGACTCCACACAGCTGATATGGTGTGTGTGTGTGTGTGTGTGTGTGTGAGAAATTAAAGCATGTCCAGATTCAGTCATAAATGATGCAAAGAAACAGTCATGCTGCATTCACATTTCTGATTAGTTTCAGCGTAGTTTACAAAAAGTGAGCACCAGCACGGTTTACATTATTTTCATTGTTGCATAAATCCAAATATATTTGGCCATTACATATTATTATACAAACAAATATCTCACAGCTGCACTGGAACAGGAGTTTTCCTCCTTCTGGATGATGGATGCCAACAGTTTAACCTGTTTGGCATAAGCTGTTTTTGACCATAGTTATGTTATGTGGAAATATATAACAACAAACAAAAACATGCCTTTAGAGTGCACATTTTTACTGCGCGGTGTGGCCTATTCAAATGCAGTAGGAATGCCCCCCAAAATGTCTTGTCTTATATTTCTATATGATATAGTTAAGTAATATCACACAAGCAAGCATGTTGTTTTTCCTGAATATTTAGTTTCATATTTTAAGTATCTTTTTATTTTGTAATTATTATTTCATATTTCAATATTCAAAATATTATTTTAGAAACATTAATCTCATAGCATTATTTATTCAATTGTAATTGCAGTGTAAATATATCTAAATGACACTTCAGATGCCAATTCTGTAATGCAAAGATGTGCTTTGTTGATGCTACTTTCATTTTAACGGGTACAAGCCTATAGTGTCTTTTTATTCTAATTTAATTTATTAATTCTAAGACTTTGACATAAAACATGATGCATACATCTAATTGCCCTTATAAAGGTAAAAATGCACCTGAAAATCAAATGAAATAGGCAAATATTGCCCCCTAATTAAATGTGAATTTCTGTCTCTACTGTGAACTAACCACCGCACAGAGTATAAAAATAGAATATTCGAGAGTCAGCTGACATGACAGGCCTAAACCAAATAAGGTAACAGTACAAAAACAAACTCTGCAAAATTTCACCTAATAATCATAATCGACATATACCAGAAAATATTGGGGTTTTTGTTGTCAATATCACACACTAGGGCAATACTATAGTTCCTCTACCTTCCCAGTTCTGCTAATTGATTGAATCCTCTCCATACACTATACATTTGTACATTTCTGTTCACTGTTAATGCAAGTCACCTTGATAGTAACTGTCCGCCAGATAAGCATGATGCTTCATGTTTTAAAGTAAATTAGACTGCCATTTATAGAAGATGATTTTTATGTTTGTGCAGGGAACATCAGGACCGGATCCTACGACTGTCTATGTGGACATGAGAGCACTGAGACATGACAGGCAAGACACACACACACATATTTTAGGTATTTCATTATTTCCATTCTTAGAATTAGAACAGATACACTACCAATCAAAAATCTACAAATTGGGTACAAAATAGTGCCTGAAACTTTTAAACAAATGTTGCCTCAGAAGGTGAAACTAAATATTAAATAAATAATTTAGATTAATATTAAATATTTTCAAAATGTTTACTACTATATATAATATATTGCTAAATCCTCTTTTGGAAGGCCAAACAAAGTATTTTCGCTTTCGCAACGAAACACACAGCGTCTTAACAACATGGCGGTGGCAGCAATAATAAAGTTACGCCTTCTTTCTTTGCGTAAATATTTGGGCGGTGTTATGCAAATCTTCCCACACAGTGACGTAGACATGTGGGGGCGTGTTTAAACGAGGCATTTTAGGAGGGCGTGGACGAGTCTTAACTTTTCTAAAGAATATCTCTTTGGGTTTGAGACTTTAGTCTTTGCAACTTTAGGGATCTTATCTATTCACGAACAGCTTGTAACACTCCAAAGAGAAAGGAAAACTTCGCATCATATGACCCCTTTAACAATATTAATTTAAATTGCATTTAAAACTTATTAAAAAAACAATCATTTATGATTTTCTCTCTTTCTCTGAAGATGTCTCACAATGCAACCAGTGCCCTGTGTCGCTCTGTTAAACTGCAGTGTGAGTTGTATCCCTCTCGTGAGGTGGCCGTGTGCCTTGACCCGTACTGCGGCCTTGGCTTCGTCTTGTGGTGTCTCTGCAGGTACGGACCACCTGTGCACTCACCTGAGATGCACACACAGATGCAAACACAAATGTTAAGGACATTTTCATTGGTTTATGTGTGTGTGTGTGTGCAGTGTGTATGCAGGGCAGCAGTCTGTTCTGATCTCTCCAATGGACCTAGAGGTGAATCCTGCTTTGTGGCTGCAGTCCGTCAGTCAGTTTAAAGTCCGAGACACATTCTGCTCATATTCTGTGATGGAGCTCTGCACGAGGTCTCTCAGCTCTCTCACTGACTCTCTAAAGGTACACGCACACACACTCACACAGAATTTTAATCTGCATCTCATTAAACAACATTTTCGTTACTTGAAATAAAATAAATGTTAACTAAAGTAACATAAGTTATTTTGTTTCAACAAGGCAGCATTTTTCATTTTCATACATTTTAACTTGATGTACTAAAAAAAAATAAAACTGAAATAAAAATGTATATGAAATATATAGACATATTTACAAAAAACACATAACAAAAGCTTTAATGAAAATGAAAAAAATTTACAAATAAAAATGAATTCAAAATATTAATAAAAGTATAAGTAATAGTACCTTAGTGATACTAAAATATCAGTGCTTCCTATTTCACCCCTGTATTTTTGTCTCTCTCTCAGGCCCGTGGGATGGATCTGACCCGTGTGCGTTCATGTGTGGTTGTGGCGGAAGAGAGGCCTCGCGTTGCTCTGACACAGTCCTTCTGTAAGCTCTTTAAGGATGTGGGGCTGCACCCGCGTGCCGTCAGCACTGCCTTCGGTTGCAGGGTCAATCTCGCAGTCTGCCTACAGGTCAGTATAGGCCAGAATGTGACCCATCTGATTTCATACTGTAATTGCATCCCCAGTGTTCAGTTTTTTTCCTTTTACTAGTCATGTAACTCATTCAACCTTCTATCTTGTTTTTTTATTATTATTATTATTTAGTTTTCTTTTTCCGTTTTTTTATTTACTTTTTTAACTTTTATACATCACATCTTCCTCTCCTTTTGTAGCCTCATAGGTTGGGGAAGCTTGCTGAGCAGGTATGACTTAACTTTTACTGATCCTCATCATTTCATAGCTCTGTTACTACAACCATGTTTAGATGTGGGAGTACATTTATTAATTATCATCCTGTGTGTATGACTACTCATTTTTGCGAGCCAACTAATCGTCAAGAGTGTTAACCTCACCTCAAATGACTGAGTGGTCCACACAGCTGATATGGTGTGTGTGAGGGAAATGAAAGCATGTATATTTCCAGACTCCAGAGTCATGTCGCATTCACATTTCTGATTAGTTTCAGCGTAGTTTACAAAAAGTGAGCACCAGCACGGTTTACATTATTTTCATTGTTGCATAAATCCAAATATATTTGGCCATTACATATTATTATACAAACAAATATCTCACAGCTGCACTGGAACAGGAGTTTTCCTCCTTCTGGATGATGGATGCCAACAGTTTAACCTGTTTGGCATAAGCTGTTTTTGACCATAGTTATGTTATGTGGAAATATATAAAAAGTAGTGCTGTCAAACGATTAATCGCATCCAAAATAAACGTTTTTGTTTACATAATATATGTGTGTGTACTGTGTATATTTATTATGTATATATAAATACACACACATACAGCATATATTTTGAAAATATTTACATGTATATATTTATATTCATAAAATGTATATTATATATAAATATATTTAATATATAAATGTAACATATTTTTCTTAAATATATACATGCATGTGTGTGTATTTATATATACTTAATAAATATACACAGTACATACACACATACTATGTAAACAAAAACATTTATTTTGGATGCGATTAATTGCGATTAATCGTTTGACAGCACTAATAAAAACAAACAAAAACATGCCTTTATATGCATGAATAGCCTATTGAAATGCAGTTGGAATGCCCCCAAAAATGCCCTTGTATGTCTTTGTCTTGTCTTTTTATATGATATAGTTAAGCAATATCACACAAGCAAGCATGCTGTTTTTCCTGAATATTTAGTTTCATATTTAAAGTATCTTTTCATTTTTGAAAATCCTCTTTCATATTTCAATATTCAAAATATTATTTTAAAAACCTTAATCTCATAGCATTATTTATGCAATTGTAATTGCAGTGTTAATATTATCTAAATGACACTTCAGATGCCACTTCTCCAGTGCAAAGTTGGGCTTTGTTGATGCTACTTTCATTTTATTGGTAACAGCCTATAGTGTCTTATTATTCTAATTTCATTTATTAGTTCTAAGAATTTGACATAAAACATGATGCATACATCTAATTGCCGTTATGAAGGGAAAAATGCACATGAAAATCAAATTAAATTATAATAATGAAAATGTGAATTTCTGTCACTACTGTGAACTAACCACCGCACAAAATATAAAAATAAGAATATTCGAGAGTCAGCTGACACGACAGGTACCAGTACAAAAACAAACTCAGCAAAATATCATCTATTTATCATAATCGACATATCCCAGAAAATATTGGAATATTTTTGTTACTATAACACACTAGGCTATACTATAGTTCCTCTACCTTCCCTGTTCCGCTGATTGGTTGAATCCTCTCCATGCACTATACATTTGTACACTTTGTTCACTGTCAATGCAAGTCGCCTTGATACTAACTGTCTGCCAGGTGAGCATGATGATTTATATTTTCAAGTAAATTTGACTGCCATTTATAGAAGGTGATTTAATGTTTGTGCAGGGAACATCAGGACCTGATCCTTCAACTGTCTATGTGGACATGAGAGCGCTGAGACATGACAGGCAAGACACACACACACACATTTCATTATTTCCATTCTTAGAATTAGTACAGATACACTACCAATCAAAAGTCTGCAAATTGGGTACAAAATAGGGCCTGAAACTTTTTAACAAATGATCTGTGAAAGAACGCCTTTTCAGCCTGAAACTAAATATTGTGTTTGTAGGGTGAGACTGGTTGAAAGAGGATCTCCACACAGTCTACCTCTCATGGAGTCTGGGAAGGTTAGTGAGACAGTTCAAAGTTCCTTTATTTGTTTTCTTAAATTAAACGTAAACCATATTCAGAAACTTATTTTTCTTTTTTTTTTACAGATTTTACCTGGAGTACGCATCATCATTGCTAACCCAGAGACAAAGGGACCAATCGGAGACTCTCATTTAGGGGAGGTTAGACCAATAGCACTCTCTTGTCTATCAGGTCAAAAAATATCTTCTCATAACCAAGCGTCTCACTTGTGTTTCTATTTTAAAATGACTGCAGATCTGGGTCCATAGTCCACAGAATGCCAGTGGGTACTTCACTGTGTTGGGAGAGGAAAATGTGCGTTCGGATCATTTCGGAGCCAGGTTGAGCTTTGGAGACACTCAGACTGTGTGGGCCAGAACCGGATACCTGGGGTTCCTGCGCAGGACTGACCTCACTGATGCAAGTGGAGGTGTGTGTGTGTGTTCAGTGTATATTGTGCTTTTTGTCACAGAGATATTTGATTTGCATTGAGCAGTGGAGTTGTTTCATGAGTTGTTTCACTTGTGTGTGTTCAGAAAGGCATGATGCCCTTTATGTGGTGGGAGCGTTAGATGAAGTCATGGAGCTGAGAGGTATGAAATACCATCCCATTGACATTGAAACGTCCATCATCAGGGCACACCGGAATATCACAGAATGGTGAGCTCACACACACACACACACACAACAATAACAACCACATAATCACACTGAGGCCAGAAGCATACACTATGTAAATACACTAATTAGGGGTGGAAACTTTGTCAAACCATAAAAGTATATACTGTACACTACCGTTCAAAACTTTGGAGTCGTTATGATTTTTTTTGTTTGTTTTTAAAATCTTAAGGCTGAATGTATTTGGTTAAAAAAAACTAAAACTGTAAAATCTGTAATATTGTGAAATATTGCAATTACTGCAGTCTTCAGTGTCACATTATCCTTCAGAAATCATTCTGATATAATGATTTGATACTCAAAGAATATTTCTTATTATCACTGTTGAAAGCAGTTCTGCTGCTTGCCATTTTTGTGGAAACAGTGATACTTTTTTGCATTATTTTTAATAAATAGAAGGTTCAAAAGAATACCATTTTTTTAAAACTCTTTTGCAACATTATAAAATGTCTTTACCATCACTTTCAATCATTTTAATCCATCCTTACTGAATAGAAGTATTAATTTCTTATTGACCCTAAACTTTTGAAAGGTAGTGTATAAATCAAAGCTTATTTTTACTGGAAATAAATGGTTATAGTTTATAAATAAAAGGTATTTCATATCATTATTATGATTATTTTCTTTTTATTATTTTACATATTATTATATATCTTTTAAATTAACTTAAATGGCCAAACCAAAACTAAGATTATTCATAACATTTAAATAATAAGTCTGAGATCTGTGCAAAAAACAGCTGCTGCACATTTAATGACGCTTGAGTTAATAACCCAAGACTTAACACTTTGATAAATTGTACAAATAATTAAATGAGCTACATTCAACATAAACATGTGTTTTTACTTGCAGTAACAAGCCTCAATATTCAAGGAAGCAGTAGTTTCCTTCAAATGTCTGTGCCCCTTAAACCGGATATTTTATTATTCAGGTAGCCGTCCATAAACTTGTTTGCTCAGCAAGATTTTCTACATAATGTTGCTGACAATACAGTAGTTGACCTGAGAGAGAAAACTGACTGCAGAACAAGAGTTTATGCTAATGCCTAGCGTAATTGCATTGCTCAAATTTATCAAAAAAGCAAGTACATTTCAAATTGAGCTTGCACAGCTATTTTGCATTCACATATTTCCATAGAGTAAAGTTCAAACTTTCTCGCTCTCTCATTCAGTGCGGTGTTCACATGGACGAATCTCTTGGTGGTGGTGGTGGAGTTGGACGGTTCGGAGCAGGAAGCTCTAGATCTGGTTCCCATGGTAACTAATGTGGTTCTAGAGGAACACTACCTGATTGTTGGCGTGGTGGTCATCGTGGATACGGGCGTAATTCCCATCAACTCTCGAGGAGAGAAGCAACGCATGCACCTGCGGGACGGCTTCCTCGCCGACCAGCTCGACCCCATATATGTGGCTTACAACATGTAGAAACACACAAGCTGATGATCTTAAAGACAGGCTCATTCTCATGAGCTCAGGCACAACAACCATGATTTCCAGCACCTTCTCACTGTCAGCACTTCTGTCAGCCTGCTAACTGTAGATTGAACACCCTCAAAATAGCAAACACACACTCACATGATTCACAGAGGGACTTAAAAGACTCTTGTAGCATATCTTCAAGTTTTTATTTTCAGTTTTGATTGTGTCGCCCAATATTTTGCTAGTGTTGGTTATTTTTTTAACTTGCATACTAAATTTAATTTAAAGAACTGGGGATTTTATATGATAAATATTGCTGTTGCCAATTAAATTCATGTTATTTATTTGTGTTTTTAAACCCGCGGTCACAAATATACCTGTCACATTTGTGCTTTTATGTACGTTTCTATGCATGTTGTTTTATGCTTGTCTTTGCTGTTGTCTTTGTTGATACACATTTTTGAAGTTGTATTAGAGTATCACAAACTGACTTATTTAGCATGTTTATCATTTTAAAGATACTAATGTTAAGTCATTTTCATAATTGTTAATTATGTACAGAAAATTGTTTGTTTTGTCTAGTTTTTGCAATATCACTTTTGTGATTTAATAGTTTAGGCTAACATATAGGTAATTTTATCATGTATTTGAATAAGATCATATCTGCACTGTGATACGCATACATATAGATTTATGTGAACTAGAATTTGTATTCTAGATTCATTACCCAGCATCAGCTGATCTCTCCTGTTTTATGTCTATATCCAGAGAGACAGAGCGAGGGAGGTATGGAAAGAATGACAGAAAGAGGACATATGCACAATGTGTGTTTATTATATCTTTTATTTATTTTTGAAGCTTCCATTTCCTGTAAGATACAAAAGAACTTTGATTATGTCACGATGTCTTTTCATATGTCAATAAAATATTTTCAACTATTCTTATGGAGAAAACATGTCTGACTTGCAAACATTTGTTGTTGAAGGACCGCAATGTACATGCACTGCCATCTAGTGAACAAAATGCATTAACACCCGCTCTAATTTCCTATCGCAACATTTTCTCATAAATCACATCTATTACCTATTAATCCTGTGAAGTACAAAGTAAAATACAATATGAAGGGAAGGACATGTCTAGGTGAGTTTTACTGTAATTGTATGCTGAATGGACACGCGTATAAGGAAAAGGCTAAAGTATTAATATTTTGTGATATGATTAGTTTTATTCTTATGAGTTAAATGCTGCTACTGCGTATCAACTATAGAGATGTAATTATAATTATAATAATATATAATTATGTAAACATTGGCGCATATATTAATGCAAGTTTTTGGTATTTGGAATTTAATTTTTTGAGATTGATTTATTTCTTGATTGATTGATTGATTAGGCGCTTATTAATCAGAGTAGAATTGTATTTTTACGATAGATAGATAGATAGATAGATAGATAGATCGCTTATTTTTGGTCTTTTTGGAATTTTTATTTTATTTTTTTGCGATAGATAGATAGATAGATAGATCTATCTTGTGCTGGCGCATATGATAATCAGTGTGAAGTGTTTCTGCATGTTACATTTTGTCCACAAGGTGGCGCTAACAGACCGCCTCTGCGCGAGTTGCGCCACCCTCATACTATCAGTGAGAGGCTTCCTGTGTAAACCTGAGCAGCGGGTTTGGCCAGAGTGCGTGTTATTGCAGGATGTGGTGAATGCGGGAGGTGGTGCCGCTCACAGCTCGCGCGGTGACGGTTGGGATGCGGTGTTCACATGGACGAATCTCTTGGTGGGTGGTGGTGGAGTTGGACGGTTCGGAGCAGGAAGCTCTAGATCTGGTTCCCATGGTAACTAATGTGGTTCTAGAGGAACACTACTTGATTGTTGGCGTGGTGGTGGTTGTGGACACGGGCGTAATTCCCATCAATTCTCGCGGAGAGAAGCAACGCATGCACCTACGGGACGGCTTCCTCGCCGACCAGCTCGACCCCATATATGTGGCTTACAACATGTAGAAACACACAAGCTGATGATCTTAAAGACAGGCTCATTCTCATGAGCTCAGGCACAACAACCATGATTTCCAGCACCTTCTCACTGTCAGCACTTCTGTCAGCCTGCTAACTGTAGATTGAACACCCTCAAAATAGCAAACACACACTCACATGATTCACAGAGGGACTTAAAAGACTCTTGTAGCATATCTTCAAGTTTTTATTTTCAGTTTTGATTGTGTCGCCCAATATTTTGCTAGTGTTGGTTATTTTTTTAACTTGCATACTAAATTTAATTTAAAGAACTGGGGATTTTATATGATAAATATTGCTGTTGCCAATTAAATTCATGTTATTTATTTGTGTTTTTAAACCCGCGGTCACAAATATACCTGTCACATTTGTGCTTTTATGTACGTTTCTATGCATGTTGTTTTATGCTTGTCTTTGCTGTTGTCTTTGTTGATACACATTTTTGAAGTTGTATTAGAGTATCACAAACTGACTTATTTAGCATGTTTATCATTTTAAAGATACTAATGTTAAGTCATTTTCATAATTGTTAATTATGTACAGAAAATTGTTTGTTTTGTCTAGTTTTTGCAATATCACTTTTGTGATTTAATAGTTTAGGCTAACATATAGGTAATTTTATCATGTATTTGAATAAGATCATATCTGCACTGTGATACGCATACATATAGATTTATGTGAACTAGAATTTGTATTCTAGATTCATTACCCAGCATCAGCTGATCTCTCCTGTTTTATGTCTATATCCAGAGAGACAGAGCGAGGGAGGTATGGAAAGAATGACAGAAAGAGGACATATGCACAATGTGTGTTTATTATATCTTTTATTTATTTTTGAAGCTTCCATTTCCTGTAAGATACAAAAGAACTTTGATTATGTCACGATGTCTTTTCATATGTCAATAAAATATTTTCAACTATTCTTATGGAGAAAACATGTCTGACTTGCAAACATTTGTTGTTGAAGGACCGCAATGTACATGCACTGCCATCTAGTGAACAAAATGCATTAACACCCGCTCTAATTTCCTATCGCAACATTTTCTCATAAATCACATCTATTACCTATTAATCCTGTGAAGTACAAAGTAAAATACAGTATGAAGGGAAGGACATGTCTAGGTGAGTTTTACTGTAATTGTATGCTGAATGGACACGCGTATAAGGAAAAGGCTAAAGTATTAATATTTTGTGATATGATTAGTTTTATTCTTATGAGTTAAATGCTGCTACTGCGTATCAACTATAGAGATGTAATTATAATTATAATAATATATAATTATGTAAACATTGGCGCATATATTAATGCAAGTTTTTGGTATTTGGAATTTAATTTTTTGAGATTGATTTATTTCTTGATTGATTGATTGATTAGGCGCTTATTAATCAGAGTAGAATTGTATTTTTACGATAGATAGATAGATAGATAGATAGATAGATCGCTTATTTTTGGTCTTTTTGTAATTTTTATTTTATTTTTTTGCGATAGATAGATAGATAGATAGATCTATCTTGTGCTGGCGCATATGATAATCAGTGTGAAGTGTTTCTGCATGTTACATTTTGTCCACAAGGTGGCGCTAACAGACCGCCTCTGCGCGAGTTGCGCCACCCTCATACTATCAGTGAGAGGCTTCCTGTGTAAGCCTGAGCAGCGGGTTTGGCCAGAGTGCGTGTTATTGCAGGAGGTGGTGCCGCTCACAGCTCGCGCGGTGACGGTTGGGACAGCGAGACGTGGCGCTCACTCAGAGACGGACAGCAGCTGGGAGACTCGAGCGAGTTAAAGTTCGCTTTGAAGGGCGGAAAATCACGGGCCGACGGCCGCTCCATACAAGGCAAGGTCGGGTGGGGAGCAGTTTAGGGAGCAGCGCTGATCCAATCATCTGCGCTCCAGGGAAGAGCCCGGAACCAAGCGACGCGACTCGTGTTTTCTGAAAAGATTTGTAACGTTAAACGTTTGAGATGTTTCTGTAGAAGCTCTCTTGTTTCTTTAGTTGTTTAGTTTTTAGTTTTGTTGTTTGTTTTGGATTTGTGTACTTTGGAGATGAGTGCGTCAGTAAACGGTGGAGAACCCAAACCCGCACCAGCGGTCAGTCAGAACGGACCGGGTTCTGTTCCTCCGAGTCCCACGGATGTCAACACATTCGAGCCGGCGGTACCGGACGAGGAGCCGCAGTCTGCGGTGACGGACACCACGCAGATGGGAATTAAGTTCGCCAAGACATTCCTGCTGATTTTCCCCATATACGTGCTGGGATATCTGGAGTTCAGTTTCAGCTGGGTCCTCATCATCCTGGCCGTGCTGTTCTGGCTCAGACGGAACCAGGGCAGCAGATTCGCTCGGGTGAACCAGGCGCTGGCGTTTCTGGAGCATGAGGAGCGAGCGGTGCGTCAGACCGTCCGGAGCTCAGAGCTGCCGCCGTGGGTGAGTGACACACTGAACATCGCGTTGCTCAAATCTGTTAATGTTTCACACGGAGAACTTTGACCTCAGCCTTGACCTGTAGCACTAATTCAACCGGTGTGTCATTGCTCTGCGTGTGTGTCGTTAAAATCTGATGCTGTCAAAAGTTGGTGTATTCACTTTTGGCATTGCTTACATACCCGAATGAGTCACAAATCCAAACTGAAGTATCAGAACCGTCCATCAAACAATTTGATCTGAGCAGAATCATTATTTATGTCTTCTAAAATCTTTATCTGAAGTATTTGATAGGTCTTGATAGATTATGGAGTTAACCAGTTTTTCCCATATTCAAATGTTTCTTCTTATTAACACTCTTCTACTACTTTGCCTAAATGTACATTGATGTGCTCTCATAATAAAACATTATACATTATTATGATGTTAATAAACAATATTTATGATACATTAAATATCAAATGTGAATATCACTTATCGGCCATTATAAATTAAAATAATCTTTATCAGTCATAGTCAAATTAAAACTGTGCATAAATGTAATGACATTAATAATAAAATATTTATGATAGAATAAAATCACGTATTATCGGCCATTATAAATAAAAAAAATATATATTATAAATTTACAGTATTTATTAAAATTATAGTATTTGCACAACTATATTTATGAGCTTACATGTCAGTTAAATTTATTATGATCATATGAAATGCAAAAAAATATATATATTGTCTATGTATTTCCAGGTGGACTTTTAAGGCATTCAAGGATGTGCATTGATCGACCGCTATTTTGAATACTAGATGAGGTGTCTATGGTGGGCGCTTCTATGATAATACATTCTGATTGTAAAATATTATATCAGAGGCTGCATTCAGAATCATTTTTCATGAATTTGAATCCTTGTGGGAAATCTTCAAAGCTCTAAGCACAGACATGGGTAAGGTTGTCGAGTCTGTTTCTTTTGGCCTACAGACTTTGGTGTTCTGTTACTTTAAACAAATGAGTTTGCTGTCTAACCTGAGATCATAGTTCTGGCATATTAGCATGCCTGTGTGCTGAAAGCGGCATTCAGGGACACAAAACTCCAGTGTTCACTCCATTAGCTGTAAATCACAGTCTTGCCATGGCCAGGACAGTCATTGTTCTTTCTTTCGGTTTTAGGCCAATATTAAGTAACATGAACAGGTAAATCGTGAAACTCAGGTTGACTGATTGTCTGACATGGGATTGGTTGCATGGTCTGTTTGATTGTGAGTCAGTGTTACTTTAGTATTATTTATATACTAATGCTGTTTTTTTTCTGTTTTCTCTATAATTTTAAATATAAAATGTATTTGGTTTAATTTAGTTGTGCTTTTTCATTTTTATTATTATTATAATTTTTTTTTTAATGTCAATATAGTTATTATTTTGTTATTTATTAAGTTTAGTTTATTTAGTTTAAGTTTTAAGTTTTTATTTAGTTTACATTTTAGTACTTCAAGTTAAACTAAACAAAAATAAGAAATGTTGCTTTGGATGAAATAAAATAAGTTTAAGCTTTTTTATATTCATTGATTTAACATTTATTTTAAGTACCAAAATGTTTTTTTTTTTAATGATTTTAGTTTATTTAACTATAATAATAACAACCCTGTTGTCAACGTGTGAAAGTGGATTAATCAAAAATGAAACTCACTTCACACACTCAACTTTGCTATAATCATTAGGCTAGTTTTCAGTTCATGTGTTCGAGTGAAGTGGTCTGTCTGTGTGTTTGTGACAGGAACTGGTGATGTATTATTTATTTGTGTCAGATGATGGCTGCATATGCTGAAAAAAACCTCTCCTTAGTGGGTGTGGGTTGTTACTAGAGTAACTGCCATTATGACATTTGATGTTGTTATTATGACATCACCAACACACAGTGAGTCACATGCTTGAGGAAATTTTGCTATAGTGACCTGTCAAGCAGTTGTGGTGCACCACTTTCCTTTTCTGAACAATAGTTTGGACGAGCAGATACAGTGACATTGCCTGGAGGGCAGATATTATAAAGGCAGTGCTCCTACCCTATTGTGTGTCTGTGTTTGTGCATGTGTTAATAACTAACAAGTGAATCATTATATCAAACATGGCAATGAAAAGCCAGTGAAGTTTGAGTTTGATTAGCTGGACAACTCTTTCTTTAAGTGGTTGGCCACTACTTCTGAGCAGCGTTGCCAAATCCTCCTGATGAAATTCTTCAGAATCAAAATGTCAAGCATTTAAATTCTAAATATTTTTCTTAAATATGGTAAAATATGTTTTCCACGACATTCTAATTTATTGAGATGCACCTGTATATTACATAGACCTATATATGTGTGTGTATTAAAAACTTCAAGTAAATGTATCCTAACAATATCTACCACAGATCAGGAAGATCATCTCCAACAGGGATCCTCAAATGATGCCATCACTTCAACTTTCTGAAAAAATGTATATTACTAATTGCAAAAATGTATATTGAAATTTAGTTAAAATCTTTTTTGCAAAATATTCATACTAACTGTAAGAAAGGTGATGCTGCTTCTGAGAACCAATATAGATTAGACACTTATGCAAACATAAAATATAATATTTCTGAGCTTCAAAATACTTAATATTTACTAAATAAATACCTCAGAACTTCTGCAGTACATTAGAATACAAAAAAAGGCTCCAATGGACTTTTGCGAAACAGTTATTTATGCAAGAGACGCCTTTACTGTGTGTGTGTGTGTGTGTGTGTGACTGACTGATAGATTTAGTACAGTATGTTTGATTTACTGTCTGATCAAATTCACAAGGGCCATCAGAGAGTGTG
The DNA here is from genome assembly GCF_001515625.1 of Sinocyclocheilus rhinocerous. Lineage (NCBI taxonomy): Eukaryota > Metazoa > Chordata > Actinopteri > Cypriniformes > Cyprinidae > Sinocyclocheilus > Sinocyclocheilus rhinocerous. Next base: position 539,141 of record NW_015657961.1, on the reverse strand, counting down.
TTTGTTTAGATAGTTCTTCTCGTGTCTCTTCTTCTGTATTAGGTGCTGAGAATATGGCTGGTTCTTTTCCTTGCTTTGCTAAGCTCCAGTAGTTTTTTCACAAGGGGTAGAGGTTTTTAACACTCATCTTCTGCATTGATTTCACCCGCAGCCATCCTCTCCTTCTTTCAGGAAGCACTGTGTTCTTTAGGACAGTATTTCTCTCTCCTCTCTCTCTCGTCATTTGTCTTTGACTGAATAAACTCGCTTATTTCAGCAGATCCCTCCATTGCCAGCCTCATTAATCACTGTCTGTAAATTGCTGTGGGGTGTCAGTCTGTCTGTTCTCACTCAGCAGAGATGCTTGTTTACTTTGCCATTTATCAACCCTATCAAGCTCTTATTGATCATGTAAGAAGTAAATAGATTTTTTTCTTGCGTTTAGTTCACTCTGAAAATTCAGCTTTCATTCATTTACTCATTTAATTCATTTACTCACCCTCGATATTCTACTAATGATTCATTGATGAAAGTCTTTACGAGTTTCATGGTTCATGATATATCAGTAAAGTATTGGTTGTTGTCAGCCAATATTACTAATTTGTTGGTATCGGTCCATTTTTCAAAACTGCAGTTTATATTTACTCAGGTTATCTTTGTGTAATATTAAAATTTGTTTGATGATCTGAATCTTTTAAGTGTGACAAATATGCAAACAATTAAAAAAACAGGAAGGGGGCAAAAACTTTTTCACACCACTGTATATATCATCTGATATTGTATGTTTAATTGTGCATGCTCATTCTCATTTATTTTAATATTTAGGTTACCTTTGTAGTCATGCAGCACACACTTAATACACTTTAATAACACTGATAATTATTACATTATAATGTTATAAGATTCACTAGCATTTACAACTGTTAATTTTTATTTCTATTGCATGTTTTTGTTTGTTTGTTTTAGACGAAAGAGTGTAAAACTTTAAATTCAGCCTTTTTTTGGTCAGAACATGAACATCGTAATTGGCTAATAATATTAACATTAGTGCATCCCTACTTTAAGAGCGGTTCTTCATATGTGAGATTTTCTGTATATAGCCTATATATATAAATCTCAGTCTTGTGCTTTTTCAGCTTCACCAGTCAACAAAAATAATACCGTCAAATCAACTTCCTGCTTTGAGTGTGACACACTGATTGTCTGACAGGCTGGCTGTCTGATACTGTACATGCTTCTCGGATAAAAAAAAAAACAGCAAATGCCCTTTGACCTTTTCACCAGTCTTGCTGAATCATCTCAGAAGTGCCTGTGATATCTCACCAAATCATTAAGGAGCTCCAGCTGTCAGTCCTTCATTGAGTTGACAATACAATCTGCACCGCTGGTTGACTCATTTAGAGGTCAAATGAGGTCAAATCTATATGAAGTTCTTCCTGGTTGCTATAGTTACTTTCAGAATGAGCATGTCTGTGTGTTTGTTTCTCAACTGGGCAGCAGGATTGTATATGACAAAGTTGTTTGCTTGCCTAGGAAATGACATTGCTTAACAGATCAGATCTTACACAGATGCACACATTCACGCCCATGCAGATAAATCACACACACACATTACTGCATTTGGTCAGCGTGTTAACATGTCCTCATGAATCAGCTTTACATGTTTAGACTAGCTGCCTGTGTCGTGTCAGAACTGCGCTGTTGAAACTGGAATTACTGCATGGAAGTTTCTGCCTCATTTACGTTCTCATTTTACTGTATTTACGGATCGAAGGTACAAAACTAGTGTGTGATGTTACAGAAACAGGCAGAAAGATATTGAATTATATTTAATTTATATTCACAATGTGTTTGTGAATGAGACGTTGACCCCTAACAATGCTTTCTTAGCTCTTTGAAGACCAGAGATATATGTGTGTGTGTGTGAGTGTTTGTGGCAGAGATAAGACATGTACAAATGCAGTGTTTGTAATATCAGATCAGATCAGCTCAGTGTCGGCTGCTCTCTGACAGGCCATGGGAATTAGCAAGCTAACTTTAGCTGCTGTCTGTTCTCTGCGCGTATAATCAGGAAATAACACAGCTTTGAGTCATAGACTGGCTTTCTCCCTCAGGAAAATATGAGAAAGAAATGGAGCCAAAGACAAGTCAGGGATTTTCCATTTGGTTTTCCTGGCATATCTCTCGCTCACATGCTTTTGTGCCACATCTTTCCATATAGGTCCTTTCTTCTTACCACAGCTTACACTACTCCATGTTGAGGAAAGTAAGATGAAGAGCCAAAGAGAGACACGTTGAATTACTTTTTCACGTAGTGCCAGGCAGGTTTGGACAGCTTTTTTCCCTTAATAAATGAAATCATAATTTCAAAACTGCAGTTTATATTTACTCAGGTTATCTTTGTGTAATATTAAAATTTGTTTGATGATCTGAATCTTTTAAGTGTGACAAATATGCAAACAATTAAAAAAACAGGAAGGGGGCAAAAACTTTTTCACACCACTGTATATATCATCTGATATTGTATGTTTAATTGTGCATGCTCATTCTCATTTATTTTAATATTTAGGTTACCTTTGTAGTCATGCAGCACACACTTAATACACTTTAATAACACTGATAATTATTACATTATAATGTTATAAGATTCACTAGCATTTACAACTGTTAATTTTTATTTCTATTGCATGTTTTTGTTTGTTTGTTTTAGACGAAAGAGTGTAAAACTTTAAATTCAGCCTTTTTTTGGTCAGAACATGAACATCGTAATTGGCTAATAATATTAACATTAGTGCATCCCTACTTTAAGAGCGGTTCTTCATATGTGAGATTTTCTGTATATAGCCTATATATATAAATCTCAGTCTTGTGCTTTTTCAGCTTCACCAGTCAACAAAAATAATACCGTCAAATCAACTTCCTGCTTTGAGTGTGACACACTGATTGTCTGACAGGCTGGCTGTCTGATACTGTACATGCTTCTCGGATAAAAAAAAAAAACAGCAAATGCCCTTTGACCTTTTCACCAGTCTTGCTGAATCATCTCAGAAGTGCCTGTGATATCTCACCAAATCATTAAGGAGCTCCAGCTGTCAGTCCTTCATTGAGTTGACAATACAATCTGCACCGCTGGTTGACTCATTTAGAGGTCAAATGAGGTCAAATCTATATGAAGTTCTTCCTGGTTGCTATAGTTACTTTCAGAATGAGCATGTCTGTGTGTTTGTTTCTCAACTGGGCAGCAGGATTGTATATGACAAAGTTGTTTGCTTGCCTAGGAAATGACATTGCTTAACAGATCAGATCTTACACAGATGCACACATTCACGCCCATGCAGATAAATCACACACACACATTACTGCATTTGGTCAGCGTGTTAACATGTCCTCATGAATCAGCTTTACATGTTTAGACTAGCTGCCTGTGTCGTGTCAGAACTGCGCTGTTGAAACTGGAATTACTGCATGGAAGTTTCTGCCTCATTTACGTTCTCATTTTACTGTATTTACGGATCGAAGGTACAAAACTAGTGTGTGATGTTACAGAAACAGGCAGAAAGATATTGAATTATATTTAATTTATATTCACAATGTGTTTGTGAATGAGACGTTGACCCCTAACAATGCTTTCTTAGCTCTTTGAAGACCAGAGATATATGTGTGTGTGTGTGAGTGTTTGTGGCAGAGATAAGACATGTACAAATGCAGTGTTTGTAATATCAGATCAGATCAGCTCAGTGTCGGCTGCTCTCTGACAGGCCATGGGAATTAGCAAGCTAACTTTAGCTGCTGTCTGTTCTCTGCGCGTATAATCAGGAAATAACACAGCTTTGAGTCATAGACTGGCTTTCTCCCTCAGGAAAATATGAGAAAGAAATGGAGCCAAAGACAAGTCAGGGATTTTCCATTTGGTTTTCCTGGCATATCTCTCGCTCACATGCTTTTGTGCCACATCTTTCCATATAGGTTCTTTCTTCTTACCACAGCTTACACTACTCCATGTTGAGGAAAGTAAGATGAAGAGCCAAAGAGAGACATGTTGTCTACACTGTGAGCGAACAGCATGATGCAACAAAGACTAGACTACAGACTACAATTCAAACCGAAGAAACTGCCTACAAAACAAGGACGGAAATATTTGTGAATTGAACCAAATTTAATTGGACATTTACGAAAATGATTTGCTTCATGTTATTAAAAAAAGATTCCTTATTTCTAATCCTGCTTCACAAGGTTGTGAAGTTTACAGTGTTGACAGATTTATTATTGGTAATGAGAACGCTCTAGTTTTATTGCATCATTCGCTCTCAGTGAGATGGAGAGACAGAGACTGAGAGAGCATGTTTTGTTAGCACCTTTAGTTTGCTGGTCTTCAGCAGTGTAACAAAATGTTCTAGTTAAACAGCCACATTATGTCATTATAATGTGGTCATGTAATGAGGAATGAGAATAAAACTAGTTCATTTTAAGAGTTAGAGAAGTGGAAATTGAACTCCTCTATTTATATCAGCTCATGACCCAATGCATCTTTTCACTACATGCTGTACGTTTAAAGAATCATTATGTGTCATTGTGATCAAGTGTAAAAATATTGATTTGTTCAATTATTTTGAGAACTGTTACTGTCAACTGGTGATGTGCTGTGACTAATGAATGTGTTTAAAATATCCATTAAAATAAAACATTCTAATTATTCAGTCTGTTTTGTGTTTCAGGTTCATTTTCCAGATGTGGAGAGAGTGGAGTGGCTCAACAAGGTATGTGTGTGTGGTGGAGGGGTTTTATAAAAATAGATCTGAATCTATGCTAACCCAGAAATGTCTCCTCAAGAGTATTAACTCTTTCTCTCTTTCTCTTTTTCGAACAGACTGTGCATCAGATGTGGCCATATATTTGTCAGTTTGTAGATAAACTGTTCAGAGAGACCATTGAGCCAGCAGTGCAGGGAGCCAATGCGCACCTTAGTACTTTCACCTTCTCCAAGATAGACATGGGGGACAAGGTACATGCACATGTTTACCTAGCTATCTAAATGAGAGCATACCATAGACAGACTAACTCAAACCCTAAACCAACCCAAAAAGAAAAATACACATGAAATGCACGTAAGATCATTAAAAATGACTGCATTTATAAATTACAAATAATTTAAATATAATTTATTAATTATATAAAAATATTTTAGTGAATTATGTAAAATTATATTAACATATTTATTTATTATAAATGAACAAAAGCACTTCTTAATTTTTTAAAATCTGTTTTTACCTTAGAGGACATACCAAAGTCTTTGATTGTTTTATGTAAAGCTATTTATAATTGAAACAGATTAATCTAAACCCTAAATCTAGACTTTAAAGGAAACCTTTGGCATTTAAAAATGCTAATAAAAAACATATAATAAGTAAATATTAGCTTAAATATTAGCTTCTTTTTACCTTTGAGGACATCCAGAAAGGAAGATTTAGTCATATTATTTAACTCGCTCCTGGAGACAGCTCGGTAAACCCACACACACACACACACACATATATACTCTTACACACAAAATAAAATAATTTTTCATCTGTATGCAGCCTCTCAGGGTGGATGGAGTGAAAGTTTATACAGAGAATGTAGATAGACGACAGATTATTATGGACCTACAAATCAGGTAAAATACACATAGATAAAGTTTACCTCTGAGACTCATTATTGGGCTTGAGATATTGAAAGTCTGTTTGTGTGTTGTTGTATTTGTCTAGTTTTGTCGGAAACACTGAAATTGATGTGGATATTAAGAAATACTACTGCCGTGCAGGAATCAAGAGCATACAGGTAAGATACAGAGAGTGTGTGACAAATGCCTGTTTGTGTGTTGCTTACATAAGTTGCTTACATTTGAGTAGGTCCCCATTACCTCTGATAACAGATATCAGAGCGACCACACGTGAGCTTTGATATGAGTTTGAACTGTATGTCAGAAAAGCTTCTGTGCTCTGTTAGATTATAGTCAAGCATTAGAGTTAATGTTAGTCCCTTCTCATATTTGCAAGCAGAAGTTTTTGAATTATTTATATGCGCTTTTTACCTTTAACTGAAGAGGATAGTGGAGATGTTATAGGAAACATTATAGAGAGGAGAGGTGGTGGTATCGGGAAATAACCCAAGCAGGATTCAAACTCGGGTCAGCTGCACATATAATGTATGTGCATTGTGCTAGTAGTTAATGCATACTGCGACAGATTGAGCTGTAGTGCTCAAGTTTGAATCCAACATTTCTCACTTTCATTCTTCCTCCTTATGATTTCCTGTCTTCTTTCCAATATTATATATAAAATGTTAATACATATATTAAAAATGTGATTAAATGTCATATTAATTATGAAAAATATTACAATCTTACCTTTTTGTTTGTTGTTTGTATTTGTAGCTTAATGGGGTGTTGAGGGTCATCATGGAGCCATTGCTGGGAGACATGCCTCTGATTGGTGCACTGTCTGTGTTCTTCCTCAAGAAACCTGTACGTTAACCACCACATACACATGTAGAAGAACATTCTTTCATTGTGTCTTTGTGTCTGATTCGTTTTTTTCTGCTACATACCAGGCATTACCTGCCTGTTATTTAATAATAACCCACACCCTTGTAACTCCACTAAGAGTTTTTTCTCAGAATCAGAACACTGCTCTGACCTGCTCCACAGAAACTGCTCATATAGGATCTAAATCTATTCCTCGTAAACTTGTCTCATTCATTCATCTCGTTCTCAGCTGTTCATGTTACCTGGATGTATTGATCCAAAATATTGATCTAAAGAACTTTCTATTCATCAAAGACTCCTGAAAAAAAATATCACCGCTTCCACAAAAAAACTTAAAAAGAAGAAATGTTTCTTGATCAGCATATTAGAATGAATTCTGAAAGATCATGTGACACTGTAGACTGGAGCAATGACTGCTGAAAATTGAGCTTTGCAATCACAGGAATAAATTACATTTTAAAATATATAATAAAAAATAAAAAAATAAAAAACTGTAATTTTACATTGTAGTATTATTTTACAATATTACTGTATTTTTGATTACATATATGTAGCCTTGATGAGCATTAGACTTTTGATTTAAATTAAAAAAAAATAATAATAACTTAACGACCCCAAACTTTTGAACATGTTAGATTATATAATTTGCAGTACTTATGGCATTCTACATCTGTCACGGGCAGGGTGTACTAGAGACCAGGCAGGACGACGAAGATGACGAATAAAAGGATATTTAATGATTCATGTTACCTGGATGTATTGATCCAAAATATTGATCTAAAGAACTTTCTATTCATCAAAGACTCCTGAAAAAAAATATCACCGCTTCCACAAAAAAACTTAAAAAGAAGAAATGTTTCTTGATCAGCATATTAGAATGAATTCTGAAAGATCATGTGACACTGTAGACTGGAGCAATGACTGCTGAAAATTGAGCTTTGCAATCACAGGAATAAATTACATTTTAAAATATATAATAAAAAATAAAAAAATAAAAAACTGTAATTTTACATTGTAGTATTATTTTACAATATTACTGTATTTTTGATTACATATATGTAGCCTTGATGAGCATTAGACTTTTGATTTAAATAAAAAAATAATAATAATAATAACTTAACGACCCCAAACTTTTTAACATGTTAGATTATATAATTTGCAGTACTTATGGCATTCTACATCTGTCACGGGCAGGGTGTACTAGAGACCAGGCAGGACGACGAAGATGACGAATAAAAGGATATTTAATGATATGACAACAGGAGATCCAGACAGGGTAGACATCAACTCACAGGGTAACATTCACA
>NW_015657961.1:530676-531272 GCF_001515625.1 Sinocyclocheilus rhinocerous | reverse complement strand
AACTAGACTACAAGAGGCAGGAACTAATATAGGGCGGATAATTGGTGGCAGACAGGTGAGCACAATGAGGGTAATTAACTAATGATTAGAACAGGAACAACCAAATAAGGACACAGAGGGAGAAACCACAATCAACCGTCCACAGGCGTGTGACAGAGTCCCCCTCCAGGAAGGTGCATCCTTACGCCGTGGAGACAGAGGGAGGGACGGAGGGGGACTTAGGAGGAGGACAAAGGAGTGGATGTGGGATGGAGACAGGGGAAGGCAAAGGGCTGGCAGGCAGACATGATAGGTGGAGGCTCCGGCAGAGGACGGATAACTGGGAGGAGGCCGGCAGACAGAGACCAGGGGGGCGACGAAGGAGGGAGGGGACAGGAGGGACCCGGAGCAGGAGGAGCTTAGCAGGACCCAGGCCACAGCCATAACAGCGGCCCACGGTGGAGCCGACGGTGGGAGGAACCATGGAGGAGGGATAGCTGCCGACTCCAGGGGGCCGACCAACGGCGGCGGAGCAGGAGCCCGAGGCGGAGACGGAGAGCCAACGAGCCAGGGGGATGCGAGGATCCGGGGGGCCAGGGTGGAGCCGAGGGCTCTGG
>NW_015657961.1:526179-530601 GCF_001515625.1 Sinocyclocheilus rhinocerous | reverse complement strand
GAAAACAAACGGAGGGGAGAACACGGAAGTTAAACTGTTTTTGGGTCGGTTATTCTGTCACGGGCAGGGTGTACTAGAGACCAGGCAGGACGACGAAGATGACGAATAAAAGGATATTTAATGATATGACAACAGGAGATCCAGACAGGGTAGACAGCAACACACAGGGTAACATTCACAATAACCGACAAACTAGACTACAAGAGACAGGAACTGATATAGGGCAGATGACGAGGGGCAGACAGGTGAGCACAATGAGGATAATTAACTAATGATTAGAACAGGAACAACCAAATAAGGACACAGAGGGAGAAACCACAATCAACCGTCCACAGGGGTGTGACAATATCCTTCATAAAATATGAACACAGTCTTGTACTTTTGTCTTTTCTTCTATTTTCAAATACCTTAAAAACAAAGTTTGTGATTCATCTCAGAGATTATTAGATTGGTTCATGGCTTGAAATTATTTATTTAACTTTTATTTTTTAAATTCCTATGGAGAGAAAAATGTTTCCGGAACCAAGACCACTAAAAAAGTGGGCAGTTACTGTTGCGTGTATTTGATCAATGGCTTTGTTGCTGCTGTGAAAGATGAAGGATGTATTTTACAGGAACCAAACATAAGCATTTGCATATATATACGCAACCTTTATGTATTAAATATTTTAACATGTGTCTGTTTCTCTCTCTCAGTTGCTGGATATAAACTGGACGGGTCTTACAAACATGCTGGACATCCCTGGAGTAAAGTGAGTGATACACGTCAGCCATCACACATCATGTAATCATATTATTATTATGTCAGTTTCATAAAACTGGAAAGTGGATCAGGCAGCCTTTGAAACACACACATGCTGTCACATGACCTATTTTGTATTTGGAGGTGGCACAGATAACAGTCTCACACAAACATTATGCATGCTCACTCCAGTCTCAGAAATGCTGCTCTTCCTGTCAGACCACATCAGAGGATCCACGTTTACACCCGCTTATGATGGTAGGGAAATGATGGGGTCTTAATAGTGTGTTTTATCTTAAAGTCCGCCTTGTGATCCCCTACCAACAGTGTGCGTCCAAATGTTGAGTTTAATGTGTTTTCCCAGAGGAGTCTCTCTCTTTCTCTCTCTTTTTCTCCTTTTATAGTCATATCATAGGTGGAGCTGATGTTGTGGTTTAGGCGTGGCGAGATCTTGTCCTTTGTTATATTTTCTCTCTCACACACACACACATACACACACACACGCCCTCACAGAAGAGTCATATTTCATGCTCTTTTCTGGTTAGACATCAGTGCTGAAATCAATCTGAATTCTTTGATCTCTGAAGAATAAATTAATCAATCATGATAATCGTGATTACATGTTCAAGCTGAAATGCAGGTTAATTGTAAAATAATGCTATAGATAAAGTCATTAACATAGCGTGGGCGAAGGGACTATAAACAACTATAAATGCCAGTACTTAAATGAAAACTGTACTAATGGAGAACTGCTGGGGGAGGATGGAGGAAGCATTATAGTGCTTTAATTTTTCCCCTTATCCCAGTGGCTCTCATCATTTTTGATTCGGAAGCCCCACATTAGTTCAACGCAATATTAAGGCCTCCCAGTATATGTTTTCTCTGATATTTTTGGGTGCAATTAAGACAAAGATACTTGCTTTCCAGCTTTTTGTTCACAGAAACTGGGAGTGTTCATTAATTAATTAACCACAATTCATTTTGTGATTTCAGAATTTTCAGGAACTGTGAAAAAAGCAATAGTTGTTTAGAGGGAATGTTTTAAAAAATATTATTTTATTTTACATCTTTTTTAACATTTCAATTGAATTAAAACACTTCAATATATCACTCATAATATTAATATAAATGTTATTATTACTAATGTATTATAATAAATTTAAGTCATCCTGTGACCCCCTTGGAAGTTTACTGAGGCCCTCTAGTGGGCCCTGGCCACCTTAAGAACCACTGCCTTTTCCTAAATGTTTAATTTCACATGGTTCAAGCAAAAAAGGGACTGAAGATGTGTGTTTAGTGGAAGCAAAAAGACATTGAAAAGTGTTTTGTTTCAAATCTGAGCATAAATACCAAGAATAGACATTCAACCAAAAATCAAGCTTTTTTCTGTATACAGAAGTTGTTACTTAGCAGAATGTTTAGGCTGCTGTTTTCTGTACAGTACAAATGCAAGAAGATTATAACTGCAGCTATCAAGCTCAATTTACCTAAAAAGTATAATAAAAGTGGTCTATACAACTTGTGAGTTCTTAGTCTTGCCCTTCAAAATATCACACATGTTTTGGGGAAAAAAACATGTCATAAGCTATATGAATTTATTGATGGGTGGATAGATTGAATTTAAAGCATTTGACTGGTTTGTTATAATATTTAACATCATCACTAATCTTTCTTTCTCTCTCTTTCACAGTGGTCTGTGTGACGGCATTATTCAGGATATCATATACAGTTATCTCGTGCTGCCAAACAAAATCACTATTCCGCTTGTAAATGATGCACAGATTTCCAAACTCCGCTTCCCTATGCCAAAGGTGACACACATGTACACTTCACATACGCATGCATACATGTATATAACCATAATATTTATATCACATGTGTGTTTTTGTTGTAGGGTATTCTGCGGATTCACTTTCTGGAGGCCCAGGACCTGGTAGGGAAGGACAAGTTTCTGGGTGGTCTGATAAAAGGAAGGTCAGACCCGTATGGCGTCATTCAGCTCGGTAATCAGCTCTTCAGATCCAAAATCATCAAAGAGACAGTTAATCCGAAATGGAACGAAGTTTATGAGGTAAGGGACTAATTTGTGATTGAATCTGTCCTGAATCTGACATGTTTTTATTTACCATCCCAAGGTGTTTATGTGTGTTTTAGGCATTTGTGTACGATCACCCAGGACAAAATGTGGAGATAGAGCTTTATGATGAGGACCATGATAAGGATGATTATTTGGGAAGGTAATGGCTGTGATTGATCTAATCAATCATCAAATAATTACAAGCAATAATACTTCAGAATTCCACCTTAAAGATTGTCAGGATCTGTGTGTGGATGTGTTTTTAATAATTTGATGTTTCTCCTCATGTATTCTTTAGCCTTACCATCAACGTAGATGAACTAGAGAAGGAACAGAAACTAGATGAGGTGCAAAAAAAGCCTTTTTGTCTTATTTTGGTCTTACATCTGCCCAGCTTTATTTTTGAATGAGCTCAAAACTTGTATAGAAAAAATGCTTAAACTATTAGTTCACTCAAACCTTTATGACTTGATTTCTTTTGTGGAGCATGAATAGTAGATTTTTGAAAAATGCCTCTTTTCCAAAAATTAAAGGTACCTGAATAGATGACAAAAAAGTATTATACATGTGGTATCATTGGATGAGTAAATGCAGAATGTTCATGCTTGAGTGAACTATACTTTTAATAAAGTGTTATTATTATAAAGTATGAAGTTTTGAAATTAAACTTATGATTTCATATAATAAATATCCTCCCTGTTTCACCTGTGTGTGTGTGTGTGTGTTTGGGTGTGTTTAGTGGTTTGTACTTGATGATGTTGCTACAGGAAAGCTTCACCTGAAGATTGAATGGCTTTCTCTTCTCCCTACACCTGATAAACTTGATGAGGTAACATAACACACCTTTTATACACATCAAAGTGATATGATATGACTTCTGTTAACAATTTCGACTTTACTGATCAAATAACAAATGTACACTACCCTTCAAAAGTTTAGGGTCAGTAAGAAAGAAGTCTCTTATGCTCACCAAGGCATTTATTCGATCAAAAATACAGTAAAAACAATAATACAGTAAAAACTGAAATATTGTGAAATAAAATGTAATTTATTCATGTGACCGCAAAGCTGAATTTTCAGCAGCCATTACCCCAGTCTTCAGTGTCACATGATCCTTCAGAAGATGCTTAAGAAACATTTCTTAAAATAATCAATGTTGAAAACAGCAGTTGTGCCGCTTAATATTTTTGTGGAAACTGTGATCCATTTTTTTCAGGATTCTTTGATGAATAGAAAGTTTTGTACAATGTTATGTTACTATGTAGATCACAAACAGCACTGAGCCGGCACTGATTCATGTTTTATGTGTTGCTTTTCAGGTTTTAAGCAGCATTAAAGCAGCTAAAGGTCAGGCCAATGATGGACTGTCATCAGCATTATTGTTGGTGCATCTGGACTCAGCCAAAAATCTGCCAGTGAGCATTAACCCATACATACACACATACACACCCACAATAGCTTTCTTACTTCCTTATTTTTCTGTGCTCCACCTTCCCTCTTTCATCAGGTATCACTTCTACTCAGGGGCGTAGCCATCATTTCAGAAGTGAGGGGGACAGAAATGTTATATATATATATATATATATAAAAAAAATAATAAATT
>NW_015657961.1:523932-525977 GCF_001515625.1 Sinocyclocheilus rhinocerous | reverse complement strand
GGCTTTGAGTATGAATGAAACATACACTGCATGGAGTGTTTTGCCCTCCGCGATGTTCATCTCGGCTTATTCTGTGTCCGAATAAAACATCAGATCATGCACAGACTATCCTGTTTCTTTGAATTTAAATCTATATTTATTCACACCGGCTCTTGAAAACCTCTATGCGAACACACTTGCCCGAAAAAGTGCGGGGGACGAATTTACGTGATATTAAAAGTGGGGGGGACACGTCCCCCGCGTAATCTACGCCCCTGCTTCTACTACTACACTTGCCTTGCCTTTTCTCCTTTCATTCTCTGTTTCTTTCTGTTGTCCCACTCTGGTTTCCTGTCGCTCTGGGTAAAGAGTGTTTTTGAGGGACACGTGGGCAGTGGGTGTCTGAGAGAGCGCCGCTCTGCTGGGCTGGTGTTCTGTGAAAACACTTCTGCCCTCTACAGGACAATGTTTGTGAGTCACTCTGCTGGCATTTCCATTAGATTGGTCTGCTTGCATTTTACCTGCATTCGGTGCATTAACACCTGGTTATTTCATTTACAAATGTTTCATAGTTACATCTCAACTTCCCTTTTGCATGTAAAATCTTCCTGTAATGCTGTTCAATCTCTGAGGACTGTTTTGTTTAGATTTGTTTATGTCGTGGTTCATTCTGTCAGCATGCTAGTGTTTTCAGAAGCCCTGCCTGCATTTTGCATAGATCTAAATAGTCTGTATTAGAGGTGTTAATGCAGCCATTTTTGTGTGTGCAGTTGTTTTTTCAGTGTGTAGGTGCACTCTTTCCTTTAAAGAGGGCATTTGAATATAGAGCATCAAAGGTGGCTCAGGGAAAACGTTTTGACTATGTTCACACAGTAGCAGAACGCAGTTGTCAGCCCTGTTTGGATAGTTAAATAAGGTTATGTGGTTACGGGTATATTGCTGATCAAGGTTTTTTATTGGACAACGATGATACCAATATCTAGAAAGAAGGTTGGCCAATCACTTATAGTATAATGGAGCTGTGTATGTATGATAATATATTTTTTTAGGAATAATTATATATTTATATTTAAAGAATAATTAAAGACAAAATGTAAAGTACCATGTGATAACAATGGAGACATGCACAAAATAGCTGCAATGAAATTTTTTTACTAAATACAATTTTTTCTGATTTCATTATTTGAAATCAGTTTTTTTTTTTTTCAATTGATAAAGCAGTATTTGACAGAAGGATCAAATCGTTATTGGTCAGTATTGATGATCTCAAAATGGACAAAATGTTTGCTGATTAATTGTGTGTAAGAGAAAGATTGAAATACACTCCTCTTCAAAAGTTTGGGGTCAGTAAGTTTTTTTTTTTTTATTGGATATAGAATAGAATATAGCTAAGATGCATTAAATTAATCAGAAGTAACACTAAAGACTTTTATAATGTTACAAAAGTTGTTACAAAAATGTTACATAATGTTTAATTTCTGTTTCAAATAAATGCAGTTATTTTCGAACTGTTCATCAGATCAGAGTCGTCAAAAAAATGTCACGTTTCCACAAAAATATGAAGTAGCACAACTGTTTTAAGATTAATAATAAGAAGAAATGTTTCTTGTACACCAAATCAGCATATTATAATTATTTTCGAAGGATCATGTGACAGAAGACTGGAGTAATGGTTGTACTTTTGAAGAAACTTCTTTCAAAAACATTTTTTAAAAAATCTTACAGACTCTGAAATTTGGAAGAGTAGTGTATGAGTTGGGGGGTGTAACATAGAGATATAAGTGGTGCAGTAGAGTATGAATTTTGGAAGCATGTTGAATGAAATGGGTCTCACTCTGCACTTCACTGTATGAAATACATGATTAAAGGGGTCATATGACGTTGCTAAAAAATAACATTATTTTGTGTATTTGGTGTAATGAAATGTGTTTAAGGTTCAAAAAACACATTATTTTCCACATACTGTACATTATTGTTTCTCCTCTATGCCCGCCTTTCTGAAACGCGACGATTTTTACAAAGCTCATCGTCTGAAAAGCGAGGTGTACGCTGATTGGCCAGCTATC
>NW_015657961.1:484550-521355 GCF_001515625.1 Sinocyclocheilus rhinocerous | reverse complement strand
AGTGAGGTAGACATGTGGGGGCATGTTTGAACGAGGCGTTTTAGGAGGGCGTGGACGAGTCTTAACTTTTATAAAGAATATCTCTTTGGGTTTGAGACTTAAGTCTTTACAACTTTAGGGATCTTATCTATTCACGAACAGCTTGTAACACTCCAAAGAGAAAGGAAAACTTGAAATCGCATCATATGACCCCTTTAAGCAATGTCACACAAACAAGAGTGCTGTTCATCATGGCTGTGATCCAGGATGATCACGAGTGTGATATTGCTTTTATACAACAGTTTATAAATTATTTATACATACAGATTAAACATACTATTTTAGACATAATATTAGGCAGCTACTTTGTTTTTGCTTTGCACAACAAGTTCCACATAAAAACAGATTCAACTGTCATGTGTCAAACAAACGGGGTGCTGATCCAAAGCGTGAAAAGCTCCAGTGCAGTTATTAAATATCAGCACATTTGGAACGCCAATCAAATTCAAGGACTGCAACTGTTGTATAATCTGTCACTGAAAGTATTTAAGTAAATTCAAGTGCCTTGCAGTGCCCATGACATGGTGTGATATGTTTTGCAATCAGATATGTTGCAGGTTGATTTGCAGTGAAGTGTGGGTTGGACTGATTCTCTTTGGATTGCCTTGTCTATATTTCTCTTTCATGTTTCTTTCTATCATCCTTTCTTCGACACTGTATAAAATACAATGAAGCCTCCTCTTTTCTCATATTCATCAAATGAACCATGCATTAATTCCATAATCATTCATTTTGTTGTGTGTGATTGAGTGAGTACTTAAGGATGTCTGTGTGTTTTTGTGCAATTATGAATTTAACTCTGCATGCCATCCTCCTAATAATCCTGCCTGTATTTGTATTTGTTTGTGTGTGCGCGTGTGTGTCTCGTCCTTTTCTGCTTGGGGAAATAAGCGCAATCCTTTAGAATTCAACAATGCAGGTCTGAAGAAGGGTACAGTCAATAAAGCGCTAAAGGTAACACAACCAGTTTTCTCACAATTTACACACACATACAGTATAGACAGATGTAGAAGGACTTGGCAAGGTTGTTTATGTCGATTTAAGATCTGCAGCAGGTACCATGTGTGCTGTTTGTGTGCTTTAATTAACCGCATGCAGACCTGCGTGTGCATCTGACTGTCTGAAACACACTGAATTCAGACACTGAATGCCACAGAGACTATTTCTCATGTGTAAATCTCAGCCAGCTTTCCAATCTCATTTACCCAATTCTGAATTGATGTCATTTAATTCAAGTAATATATGAATCAAAATTATACAAACAATTGTACAGAAATGCAACATATAAGACCTTGTTTGAATCCAACAAGTTTTTAGGTTTAATGTCCTGATATTGATATAGTACATGGCATTCATAAGGGGAAATAAACAAAATATTTTAGAATATTTTGAACTTTCTATCTAATGGAATATTTCCAACTTTATAAGTCTACCACATCTGAACTAAATCTGTAGCATCAGGATTAATAATTTCAACAAGTTTTAACAATAATAATTTTAGCCTGTATTGCGGTGTAAAAATTCTTGTTACTTGATTTTAAATTGCCCCTTTTGTTTAAATGTGCAAGTGCATTAGCTGGACCAGCCTAATATATTGTGATTTGAACAAAAGAAGCAGCATTTAAAGTACCATTTAATTAGATTATAGTGCTAATTCAAAATATGTTATTAAAACATAATCTTGAAAATCAGTTTTGTAGATTTTGGACTTTTCCCATTCAAGTAAATATGGCCTATGTTTGTATGCTTATAAGCTACATAAACAGTAAACAGCTCCCTGTGGTCCATAACAGGAGTTTGAAAGACTTGTTGGTAAACAATCTTATGCAAGCATATGAAATGTTTAAATTTGGTTATGCTTATAATATGATAATCACATAGTTTAAACATTTATTCACAGTGCTGCCTGCTCAGCTTTCCATGTAACTCTGTGGTAATCGACAGCATGCCAGGTTAGGTTCATAGTCATTCAGATCTAGATGGGAGTAAATATGATATGGTTACTACTAAAGCATCATTTCAGGTCATTAGTGCGCAAATATCTACTGTACTGTACATTCTTATCATGTTTGAGATGACACTATTATTGTTCTATTTTAATCCTCTTGTTATTTGCTTTAGTAAGTGTGTGGTTAAGGTTGATAATGTTATTTGTACAGTATGTGTTTAATATGGAAGGGTTGTTAATAACAATTTGTATGCTCTTTAGTCTGGTAAAAAGGTCGCCAGTGTGCCCAGTCCATTCGTCCAGTTTACTGTGGGACACAAATCCTTTGAGAGCAAGGTAAACACTGACACACACAAGTGATTGCTCTTTATTTAATCTGCCTTGAAATTTAGACGTGCATAACATATTGTGTTATTCTTACAGGTGCAAATTTAAACATGAAAAAAGGGTTTTGCATGAAAAGAGATACATGAATATAAATTCTTAGATGTTTAGCTGTCATCGTATAACAGTATTTCACTGCAAAAGGTGATGCTGCAAGTTTGCTTAAGTCAGACTTTACTTTTTAGCCTTTGTGTTTTCACTGTTATTAAATAAATAATGTTTAAATGTTTTACATTCTTTTCATGTTACAGACAAGATATAAAACCAATGAGCCCGTTTGGGAGGAGGCCTTCACATTCCTGATCCACAATCCAAAGTGTCAAGAACTTGAAGTGGAGGTAAAGCACAAGCACGACCAAAGTGCACTCACATGCACATGGGGTGTTGTGAATTAATGGTTAAAAATTTGTGCTGGTCCCTGAAAGGTGAAAGATTTGAACACTGCAAGGGGGAGCAAATACTGTTCTTGATATTGTAGGAAAGTATGACAATAATTACAAACCCACTTTTGGTCTTATACTTTTTTTATTTATTTTAAAAAAACATTTATTTATTTATGGAAAAGAACAAAATCATAGAAATCAAGGTATTAATAAAAATTGACTCAATAGTACCCTATTCATGGAAAGTATATACATATTATCTAGAAGTTGCAGTGTTTACAACACAGTGGTGTGTCTCATATGAGTCTGTGTGTGTGTGTGCAGGTAAAGGATGAGAAGCACGAGTGTTCCCTAGGGACGTTTTCTCTTCCTCTGTCAAAGCTGCTGCAGGAGGATCAGATGACTCTCAGTCAGCAATTCCCACTCAAGAACTCAGGACCCGGTGCTACGCTTAAGATGAAGATGGCACTTAGGGTAACACACATGCATAAACATCTCACACACACACTAAATAATTTAATGGAAAGGAAAGGAAAACTCAAAACAGTGGTTGAAGCACTAACTGAAATTAAATAAAAATAAATATAAACAATAAATAATTTTGGTTTTGTCTTTCATCAAGCGAAATATCTCAATTGCTCTTTGTATTGATGGATGGAGTACAAATTCACAATTGAAGTAAAATGTAAAAGTACAGTATTTAAAATTTCACATATCAGGTTTTGCAAATCTTCAAATCAGGTGTCTTAACCATTGTACATGTAATTAGCTCTATCAATGTCATGTAGATTCCTCAACTATAAAACCTTAAATTAAAACTTAAATTAAGATAAATATAACAAAAAAGAATATATGTTTACTAAATGAGATAAAAACTAAAGTGGCCACAGCATTGTTGAAAACAATTCAAACTTAGCCTAATAAATTTCTGCATTTTTATGCTTTTCACTATATATATAGAAACAACTAAATCTCGACCTGTATAGAGGGTCCATCTCAGCAGGAAGTGTCACTTTTGCTGAAAACACAGTCAGTAACCAGCGCATATCTGTATACATATGTGTATTTCAGATTCTGTCTATGGATAAGTTGTCCGTATCAAATCAGCCATCCTCAATTCAGATCCGCCGCCCTAGCTCCAGCACGACCAATGTTTCAGAGCCCACCCCAACATCCAAAACCCAGCAGCCGACCCCAGCACCCAGAAACCAACCCTCCCCGCGAGTGGAACCCTTGATAGACAGCAGGCCATTGGAGGACTCACCTACCCGTCTGGCTAAATCGGGATGGAGCACGTCTAACCTGGCCATTTCTGGCTCTCAGCTACACCTAAATAACAAAGAGCCGACACCCAGCATAGCGTCTGACATCTCCAATCCCAGCACCGCCCAGGAGCTCCAGAAGACAATACAACACTTACAGAAGTATGTTTGAACATTTTTAACATATTTTGACCTTTCCATCTGGTTCCATTCATGGTTTCATGAGACACCAACTCCACAACAGTTTAAAAAAATCTGTTTTTACAGTGGCGCCTCACCTGGTTTCGCTCCATTGGGTGAAATTCAGTTAACCATCAGACACAGTCCCCAAAGAAACAAACTAATTGTCGTGGTACACAGCTGCAGGTAAAGTACATGTGACTTTTGATTCATCTGAAGTATTTCAGTGCTTCTGAAAGATATATGAAATATGAAAGTATTCATATTTGTGTGTTTGCAGGAATCTGATCTCTTCTACTGAAAATGGTTCTGATCCATACGTCCGTTTGTATTTGCTGCCTGATAAACGACGCTCTGGACGCAGAAAAACAAACACGATTAAAAAAACAGTGAATCCTGTCTATGATCAAACGTCAGTTTCTTTTTTCCCCCACTTTTTCCCTCTTCCATTCTGCTCTTGCATTTAAAAAAAATCTAGTTTTCTTATTTTGCATTGAATAAAAATACACCTTTTGTGTTGGTTTTAAATACAGTGTTTGTGTGTTGCGTGCACATGTGTTTGTATAGGTTTGAATTCAGTGTGTCACTTGTGGAGTTGCACAGAAGAACACTAGATGTGGCCGTGAAGAATGGAGGAGGAATTCTGTCAAAACACAGAGGGCTGCTGGGAAAGGTGACATCCCGCACTAAATAACTTCATAACATCCTTAATATCATTGTTCTTAAAGGGGTCATATGATGCGATTTCAATTTTTCCTTTCTCTTTGGAGTGTTACAAACTCTTGGTGCATAAAGAAGATCTGTAAAGTTGCAAAGACTAAAGTCTCAAATCCAAAGAGATATTCTTTATAAAAGTTCAGAGTCAGCCACGCCTACCTAAAACGGCTCGTTCTAACACGCCCCCACATACCTACGTCACGATCTGGGAAGATTTGCATAACGGCGCCCAAATGTTCACGCAAAGAAAGAAGGCGTAACTTTAATTCTTGCTGTAGTATTGATGCCGCCATGTCGAGACGCTGTGTGTTTCGTTGTGGACGCGTTTCAGAAAGGCAGGGCATAGAGGAGAAACAATAATGTACAGTATGTGGAAAATAATGTGTTTTTTTTTACCTTAAACCGCATAAACACATTTCATTACACCAAATACACAAAATAATGTTCTTTTTAGCAACATCATATGACCCCTTTAATGTACATTATAGAATATTATTTTCTAGTTTGTATTTTGGCTTCCAAGAACAAATTATTCATATATAAAAATTGTGTGTGTGTGTGTTTCTCCCAGGTGTTAGTTGACTTGACCTCTGAGGATATATCAAAGAGCTCAACGCAATGGTAACATTTTTATGTAATTTACAAATATTAAGCCATTAAATCATATGAATATGATGATATTGATTACTGTATGGCAGTGATAAATATCATCATATTCGTATGATTTTATTCAGTAGTGTATTGCAGTGATATGTATACAGAATATTTCCATTACTGTAATATATGCATAAAATGTGCTTTACAGTGGTCATTTACAATTTAACCTGATGCACAATGTACCCTATTTAAATATCACTCTCAAAATGCATCATTTTGGATAAGAAAATTATGATTATAATAATAATTATTATTCTAATTATTCTATTATTCTATAATAAATAGTATTCTAGTTTTGTTGTTTTGAAGTAAAAAGAAACTTTTTTTTTTTTGCTTTCTGATTTAATAACTCATGCTCCAGAAGGGATCATACTACTTTATTTGTTTACATTTAAGTAATGAGAGTTATAAGCTACATTTTCTTTATACAGAGTATATACATACATTTTGTAAAATATGACCCAGACATTTCTTGCCTTTTTTTTTTCGTGAAAATGGCACAGTAAAAAAAAGAAAGACATGATTTTCATTAATATTTAGCCAAAGGTGTGTGAGAACATGATATCAGAACTTTAGATGTGAATATGTGTGTGTTTATGTGTGTTTGGCAGGTATGAGCTTTCAGTGGATGGGCTGAGGCGACAATCCCCTTAGTCAAAGGAACCAACTTCTTTCTGCCCACACATACTGTATTTAAAAAAAAAAAAAAAACTACAAATCCCTACGTAAGACTCCAAACCTCAGTCATATTTAAACCATGTGTTTTAGCCTGTGGGCAAAATCTGTACATGTTGTGTCTTCAGTTTGTATCACTTTTAACAGATTTACAGTGTGAAAGAAGAAAAAAAACGCTATTGATGTTATGTGCACTGACTTAGCAAGAGTGAAAGAGAGAGTGAGAGTGTTTAGAGATTTTTAAAGTTAAAAAGAGATACGGTTCAGCGGCATCTGTTGGATTGATTAGTTGTTTACGCATTAAGACTTCTAAACCAAGAGTGGCAAACTCTAACAGCATCCGCCATTCACACATTAATGGTGGAGAGATTATATAATATATAATTGAGCTCAGGCTGTAAATATATATAAAATAAATATTAAAAGAAATTATAGGCCCGGTTTCACAAACGGGGCTTACAGTAGCTTAAGCCAGGACTAGGCCTTATTTTATTGATATTTAAGCAACTTTTACAAAAATGCCATAGAAGAAAACATTACCGGTGTGCATCTTGACACAGAACAATGAAACTGACATATTTTAAGATATGTCAGAGCAAGATATTTTCAGATGAGACAGCTCAAACATGCATTTTAGTCTGGGACTAGCTTAAGCCTTGTCTGTGAAACCGGGGGTTAGTATTTGGAAAAGTTTGATAAATATTAACCCTAAGAGTTCTTGTTGAATAAGCACTGAACTCATGCTTGCTTTGAAAGTGTTATATATTATAATCTCTGTAAATGTCTACAGATGTTCCTTTTAGGAGACAAATTTACCAAAGAAGTACTCCGCTCATTAAAAAGTGTGTGTGACTAAACCAAATATGCACCTAAATGTTTTACACACCCAAGTGTTCATATCTATATATATCTATATATGTGTATATATATATATGTGACCCTGGACCACAAAACCAGTCTTAAATCGCTGGGGTACATTTGTAGCAATAGCCAAAAAAACAATGTATGGGTTAAAATTATCGATTTTTCTTTTATGCCAAAAATCATTAGGATATTAAGTAAAGATCATGTTCCATGAAGATATTTTGTAAATTTCCTACCGTAAATATATCAAAACGTAATTTTTGATTAGTAATATGCATTGCTAAGAACTTCATTTGGACAACTTTAAAGGTGATTTTCTCAGTATTTTGATTTTTTTGCACCCTCAGATTCCAGATTTTCAAATAGTTGTATCTCGGCCAAATATTGTCCTATCCTAACAAACCATACATCAATGGAAAGGTTATTTATTCAGCTTTCAGATGATGAAAAATTGACCCTTATGACTGGTTTCGTTGTCCAGGGTCACATATACGTGTTATATGTTCTCTGGTGTGGTTCAGCTTCCACCATCACAGCACTGGCTGTCAGTGCTCAAACATGGATGGACAGCTAGCTACAGTGTCACATGACCCTGGATATCTAATGGTGCCATAACTCTGAATCTTGTTGGGCCTTTCTGTAGCACTCACGTGTCACATGTTCACTCCTTTTTCAAAAAACACCTGGTCACCTCTCACCCACTACAACCCAGCTGTGCTTCCTCGATCATCTGTATCTCAAGAGTTATATAAAATGTCTTGTGTGTAGTCTGATATTAATTGAAGGTTGTGGTTTTGTCTACTGCAGTGTCACTGAGCTGAGCTTATGGTATGCAGATGGTCAAACCTCAAACTGTTTTGACTTTATTCCTGTCAGCAAGAATGTGTTTTATTGTATAAATTATTGTGAATATTATGACAGATTTTATTATGCTTATTATTATGATTAATACTTATCACAAAAAGCAAACGTAAGCAGTCAGATCACCCCTCTGTGCTGAGCTTGCCTTATTGATGTGTGTGTGTGTGTGTATATATATATATATATATATATATATATACATATATTTCCTGTGCCTTATGACCAACAATATACTTACCTTAGAGGGTATTTGGCATCAGTTATAGGATTGTAAAGTCTCTGTATTTGATAATGTTTTCTTTTCAATAAACAATTTATTCTATACCAGTAAATAGTTTGAAATAGGTGGAAAATCATTTTTTGTGTTGATGTCATATTCAAAACACAAATTTTGGAACAGATTGCATTTTAATTATTGATCTGAAATAACTTGGTAATATCAAATATCAATTATAATTTATATTATGATTTAGTTTTCTGTTTTGAATTCGCTTAAAATGTTAGTAATTACGTTGTGTGCTTTTGTCTTCTTTTTTTTCAAAATATGTCTATATAGTTTTTATAATATTTTATTTTAGTTTTAGTTATTTTGGTATATGAGGTAAAACTAAATGAAACATGTTACCTCGGCAACTACCTATATATATTTCAGAGTCAGAGGCGGGTTGCTGTTCAGTGCTGATTCTGGCGGCGCGCGGACTGCGGTGAGCGCAGGCAGGTTTTGCGTACGCTTGACGTCTCCTCTCTTTTTTCACTCTCTTTCCCGTTTCTCCCTCTATCGCCATACCGTCTCCATCTATCCTCCATCAACTCAGACCTCGCGGAAAGAAGGAAATACACTGTTGGAATGGATTAATAACGAGCAGATGAGATGGACGCGTGATCGGAAGGATGGAATCGTTTCACCTTTTTCTCACAATCCTCGCGCTTCGGGCCAGTCTCGCCTCCGCGGCAGATCGAAAATTCGGTAAGTGTTTTATAGTGTGTGTGTGTGTATATGTGCGTTTCCGAAGGGAAAGGGCGAGATGAAGTGCGCGCCATGTCAATGTAGTCCCTATTAAAAGCGCGCTGATAAGAACTCAGTGTCTCCCCTCCGAGTCGTTTCCGATGGTTTGTGACTGTTTTGTAGACAGAGTTTGTGTGTAATCTGATGAGAGGATGCGCGGAAAGAAAGCGACAGGGAAGGGGATATCACAATCAAGCTTCATTTCCGCTAAAATGCAACACGGGCTAATCCAACAGTCGCTCCATTCTCTAAAATAGCTTTATTTTCTACATTCAATGATTTTAAGTCATGTAATGTGAGGCTGTAGAGCTGTAGGACTTCATACACTGGTCTTTCGGTCATTACATGACTGGGTCCGGAGCTTGAGAAACGATAATAGACACGCGGCCTGTTATCTTGACGAATGCATAGTATTAGCCTATTTATATTGTTTAATCATGTTATTAGTCTAAACATCAGATGGTTTGTGTGTTCAGGAGGGCCTGTGTCTGCAGTCAGTGCAGCAGCAGCACAGGAAATGAAGCATCACAGATTACAGCTCGCCCCTGCTCACAGCATGAGCCACAATAATAGAGTTTACACGGGGTCTGTGTCTGATTCATAAACCCAGCCCAGAAAAAGGTCATACTGGCTGTCAGTCATTAGCAACTGCAACCATGGCAACAGGTTGCAGCATGTTTATTTTATATTGAATTGATTGCTGTAGACCGCATGAATGGCTGAATGGATGTACATTATAAACTGGCATAATAGTCAGTCAAAAGATCAGCTAGGACTCAGAGCGTAAAACAGAAGGAGTTCCAAGACTTTCAAAGGTGAATTATCCTCCTGAGACCCTGTGACCTCATATGAGGACATTATATTTTGGTGTATTTCTCTGAGACTATACATGCCACAGTTTAAAGTCTGGATGTTCTGTACAGAGCACATGCTGTGGGGGTGTTTTTCAGCTGCAGGGACAGGACGACTGGTTGCAATCGAGGGAAAGATGAATGCGGCCAAGTACAGGGATATCCTGGGCGAAAACCTTCTCCAGAGTGCTCAGGACCTCAGACTGGAACTAAGGTTTACCTTCCAACAAGACAATGACCCTAAGCACACAGCTAAAATAACGAAGGAGTGGCTTCACAACAACTCTGTTACTGTTCTTGAATGGCCCAGCCAGATCCCTGACTTAAACCCAATTGAGCATCTCTGGAGAGACCTAAAAATGGCTGTCCACCAACGTTTACCGTCCAACCTGACAGAACTGGAGAGGATTTGCAAGGAGGAATGGCAGAGGATCCCCAAATCCATGTGTGAAAAACTTGTTGCATCTTTCCCAAAAAGACTCATGGCTGTATTAGATCAAATGGGTGCTTCTACTAAATACTGAGCATTTTTCAGTTTTTCTTTTTTAATAAATCTGCAAAGATGTCAACAATTCTGTGTTTTTCTGTCAATATGGGGTGCTGTGTGTACATTAATGAGGAAAAAAAATTAACTTAAATGATTTTAGCAAATGGCTGCAATATAACAAAGAGTGAAAAATTTAAGGGGGTCTGAATACTTTCCGTACCCACTGTATATATACACAACTTAGATGTCTGGTGTGACTACAACTAGTGAGCCAAAAATTATGAAAACATGCTTATGAAATTAAATATTTTTCATGTCCTAATTTATACTTAATTTACTCAATGCTTGAGGTTTGTCAGCTCAAAGACAGCCAGTTAATGCAGAAGCATTTAAAATTATGTAAAAGTAATGTAAATTTAGATTGATATTGCAGTTACAGATAAATCTAATTTATTGATTGTATAAAACTAATACATGGGCAAATTTAACACCTGAGTTAAACACAGTTGCACAAAATGCTATTTTAATAGATGAATTTAATAGTGAAATTCCAGTTTATTCTATATTTATTTATTTGTTTCCAGGTGACATTTTAAACTATGCTTTATGCCATTTTTATTGTTTTATTTTTATCAATTTTATTTTATTGTCTATGTCAGAGGTGCCCAAACGTTTTATTTTGAAGAGCCAAACTTGATCATGGGCCAAATGTAAAGCAATCAAATATAAAATCAAATATTTTAATCAAATATACTTTTTTAATGCAAAAAATATTAAAACAAAAATATAAACTGTAAAAGAAGATATGCTTCAATGCCTTGTTTTCGCCCCATATTTTTTCTTTGGTCTATTAAAGTAAATCTTTGATTTAAACCAAACATATACTGGTAGCAGTTGTATTAAAGTGATACAACATTTGGCGATAGGTTTTTACTGTAAAATTAAATAAAGCACTTTAAAGGTATAACATTTGGAAATAATTCTCATTCAAAAAAAGGAAGTAGCCTAAGTGATTAGATACAGCCACAGGAAGTTACAGAGAGCACATATTAAAAAATGCAGTTTCAGTGTTAACAGATTTTATGGTCTGTCCATCAATCCAGCATCTGCACTCAGCCCTCAGATGTTGCCTCATGCAGAAGTTGACATCATGGTTACACAGGAAACTCACCTCTGTGGCTCATAATTTGAGTTGATGAGTCATGAGTGTCAGTGGATTTACTTGAGAGGATGTCAGTGAGGAGACCGTCTGTCCACCATCATTCTGATGAACAGTGGCTGCAGCTTCACACTGCCTCCCCCAAAACTGAGCACGCAAACCGCTCTCCATAGTAACAGAGAGGTTTTAATAGAAATATACAGGCAAGCATACATTATGACGTTGTTTATGTGTATATGTGTCATGTGTGGGTGCATCCTGTTTGCTCTATTTGTGTGAATGCGTCAAAATACAATCATGCATCTTATGAAAAATGGGAGGGGTGTGTGTGCATTAACCTTCAAAATGTTGAGCTATTTATATACTTATATGTGGATTATTTGGGTGATTAAACAAGTAATTTTTTTTTTTTTTTAAACTAAGTAATAAAAATCAAGTGAACATTAGGCTATATGTCCACCAGGCTGTTTAATTCTAAATGATGTGGATAAACATCTTAGGGCTCTGTTGCTACTCTTTCTTTTTTTAAAATCAAATCCTTATTTAATCTAATCTTACATTTAATTCATTATGCTATACCTCTCATCGACATTCAGATCCTGAGAAATAGCTCATTTTCTGCTGAGACACTTGGTGTGAGAGGGTTTGTGTGAGCAGAATTTACTATGAATGATTTGTATGAATGTCAAACACTCTGCAGTAATACAGTACTGCAGTAATACAGTACATCAGTACATCACCAGTGAATGTAAAATTTTAGATATTGTCTGACAATAAAGTTATATCATCATCTTCATGACAGATTTCAGTAACAGCAACATAATTATGTGATGTTGTTGGTCTTTATGCAGGTGAGATGAGGCTGAGCAGAGTTATGCCATCTGTCTCAGCTGGTTTGATTAAGAAACAAGAAATCCCAGCTGTTAGGATGAGGATATTGAGGAACTGAATATACGCAAAAATGCTGTGAAGGGATGTTAAACATTTTTCTGCCCTCCCTCTTCTAAAACCTCACCTACAAAGATACCACAGCAATGCCAATGGTACAAAGGCACCATGCAGCCCAGAGGAAAATGTGATTGCTCAGATGTTGCTTTTTTTATACCTCAGGAGCTCTCATTTGTAATTCTTTGAAGTATACATTTTTCCTAGATGTTTCTCCTCTGATATACAGTAGAAGAAGAGATCTATAAAACTGATGTGGACAGCATAGTTTGTGGACGAATTTGAAAGTGAAAGTGAAAGTGACGTGACATGTGGCCAAGTATGGTGACCCATACTTGGAATTAGTGCTCTGCATTTAACCCATCCAAAGTGCACACACACAGCAGTGAACACACACACACCGTGAACACACACCCGGAGCAGTGGGCAGTCATTTATGCTGCGGCGCCCGGGGAGCAGTTGGGGGTTCGGTGCCTTGCTCAAGGGCACCTTTGATGAGAAATGTTTGAGTTCATACTGAGATCTCTTTCCTTTGATTTCAGGCTTTGGTAGCAAATTGGAGCACAATTTGAAACATTGTTGAGATCACTGAAAAACTGTAGAGGAGTGATATCTCTGGACACCTAATTCAGTGATATCGGTCAGCTAATAGGGCTATTTTCCTAAAAATAAAAAGTAAAACTAAATCCTTTTTAATGCATGTTTACATTAAGAAAGTTAACTATATTATCATTCACACCAACAGATAATGCCCTGCATTTGTCATGTGTTGCTTTAAATGCTCAAGCTTTTAAATGTGGGCGGATTCTGATTGGCTGTCAATGTATTTTTCATTCATCCATCTGAAAGTGATTACAACAATATTGAATCTCTGTGTCATTATCGTTATTTCTGTGATCTGGACTTCACTATTCTAAAAGAATTAGAAGAATTATTCAAACTTTTGAGTTATCGTTATAATTATTGTCCTTTTTTGTGGCCCTTTATTTCTAATTCTTAAAATTCTGTTTCTCTCAGGCTGCCTGTTTGAGGAGGGTCTGTGTCTGAACTATGAAGTCTGTCTTAATGGTGAGTCACACACACACACATTCGGGACCTGCAGTCTCTGTAGATCTCATGCATCATGCTGTTTGATCAAGCACTCGGCTTTTATTTTCTTCTGGATTCAGCAGCTGTGTGTTTGTGTGTCTAGCATCATCATGAATACAATGCATTTTAACTCCTTGGCTATGTCACAACAAATACAGACTCTCACTCATCCTATCAAACACACAAACGCCAACACACATGCTGTGTTTAATAGCATTTTTGTGTTGCTTAGCAACCGTTCCAAATTCTCCTCCACAAAGGTTGAAAGTCAGTATTTTTTGTTGGCATAATATGTTCCCACATTCCGTCAATGAGAGGGTAATATGAATGAAATCATTCACATTCGATATCGGCCAATCAGACTTAACCTACTCTCTTACTCATATGAGTGTGTTATTTTTTATTTCATTCAGTGTGGCCTGACAGAAGATACATCACTTTTCTTCAACTCTCTATTGTTCAATTATTTAAAAAACAACAACAACAAAAAAGAAAACAGAAATATTCTGGATTTGTGTTCATTATTTAATGTTGACAATGAGGAGATAAAAGCAAGTTTCAAGAAATAGATTTAAAATGACCAAAATAACCTGGGAATGGTGTTAATAATAAAACCCAATTGAATAGAAATGGCTCATATATCATGAACATATATAATAATATAAATGTATAATAATACAAATATTATATATTATTAAATATAAACATATTGTATAAATAATATACAAATTATTATAGTAATATGCATTAAATAAATATGTGTAAGTCCTATTATTAGACAATTTAGTGAATTAAATACTGTACAAATGAAAGGTTATTTGTCTCATTTGATTTCTTCTTTTTATTTGGAAATTTATCGGCAAAACAATATATATAAATTTTTTATATATAGCTGATATAAACACACATAAATCACACAGCAGGTTTATGGTTAATTATTTAATTCATTTTTTCCATTTCATATTTTAATCAAAAATTCTTGCACCAAGAAGTAGTATTCAGTTTACCTCGATTTTCTTCTCTTTTATCTAACCCTTAGAATTAAAGACTTTATTCTTGCTGTAATAATAAGAATTCTAGATGTAAATGACTTCTGTTTTGATTGGCATATGCAATAAATGACAATTTGACTCTCTGCATGTCATGACATATAGGATAATTTGCTGTGCTCCAATTACATACCGAATAATAACACAGAGAGATATTTCCCCTCGTGTGAGTATAAAATAGAGATGCAAATGTAATTTTCTGTGCGCGCACACACACACACGGTGTGACCTTACTTTCAGGCAGGTGACGGGGACTCCAGCTGGTCCTGTCTCAGTTGCCCCTTGTGACTGTTTCTAATAAGCTGAGACTCTTAATGGATCTAAACACACACACAGCATGAAGTATACTTGTGCACAAAATTGTCATTCTGAAGTGGCTGTTGATTTGATTTTCTCTGTAGATGGCATGTTCGGCCACTGTGAGACTGCGCCACTAACAGACGTCTACACATATGACGTCACGCCAGCAACGGTACAGAGATTCCGCACGCTGCTTCAGAAACTGGCACACAGAGGTTGGTGCATTAATGTCACCATAGCAACCGCACACATCACTGTCACCATGGTTATAAAGGCTACTCCTAGAGCTCCTCAGATTTCAAGGATCAAATCAGAGGCTCTGTGTGTGTGTGACAATTCAAGTAAGATGAGTGTGTGTGAAGTTTTCACATATCGAAATCTTCTGCTTTCATTCTGTTCCTGCAGGGTTGTCTTGGGAAGATGACGTCACACAACAAGTTTTATCAAACGAGTTCTCAAAACTGCGCAAAGTTTCCCTACCATTACCAGAGCCCAGGTAAAGCACACTAGCATTTGCCAGTTAGTTCTCATCACAAATGAGAAATCATTTGCATAAACCATGCCCAAACCAGCTCCATATAAGGGCTTTCCACACAACTGAAAAAAACTTTATGGCTTTTCATCTAGCATAGCATGCTCTTTAAAGATGTTCACTTGCCTGAGAGACACATAGCAAGATCCTCAAGCATGCTACCATCCTCAAAACCAGCTCAAAGACAATAAAAACCTTTTATACAGAGCTCTCATTAGCCAGCTGTACATTGACTTGAGATTTATGCAGATTATTTGACTTATCTGAGATTTATGCAGATAAACCTTGCATCTCAAACTATAATGCACCATCTTATTTTTATGTATGTATGTATGAAATTTCATCTTAACACATTTATAACGCTACTCAGCATTTTTTTTGTGTATGTGTGGTTACTGTTGTTCCTACATTTTTCCATAAATGTTCAAATAAATTTTAGTACGGAAGAAAATGTTCATAGGCAGATTTCATGCATGGTTAGTGAATGAGACTAAATGTTTTTGTTAAGGGTTATGAGGGCACATAGATTTAAAAAATAATAATAATAATGTGCACAGATAAATCATTTATAATTAACTCTGCAATATTCGATAAAAAGTTAGAATTGTTGATTTTTATTTCATGGTGGCGTTAATATTTTAAAAGAAATTAAATGGAGACTTTTACTTAAGTCTCCTACTTTTCTCCTGCAAAAAGACTTTGTCTCTAACAGAGTTGTAGAACATCAGTAATCTCACACTGTGCTCAGATTTGCTGTAAAACTAATCAAATGTCAAAGTGAGAATTTAATATGAACATTTTTCATGGGAATCCTCCTAAACCAAATTATCTACTATACTCACCACATTAATTTTATAGCTTTTTATAGTCTATTCTCAGTTCAGTTATATCAGTTTATCTGAGTAAAAGTTACTGATATAAGAGCAACTTCTCGATTAAAACTGTCCTCTTGGTAAGACAGCATATTCACAATACATTCATAGTTATAGTTGTATAGTTTCACAATACATAAAGTTTCAAAGAAGCTTTACAGAGAATGTACGTTATCTCTGATTATTACCTGTGATAGCCCTGCCAAAGGATTCCTATAGTCATGGCTTGTCTTTATTTTCTGACAGGCCTCAGGGTTATGGGACTGCTGTTGGAGACAGGAGAATGAAATTATCTGAGGCTGAGGTTAGGAAGACCCTGAAATACCTGCAGCAGCTGGGACTGCTACCAAAAACATCACACAAGGTAAGTGTGTGCGTCCTAGGGCTGTGTTTTTGGTTTTGCATTAGGTCAGAGATCTACATTGGGCATCAAGTGGTGACCAAACACAGTAGTAGAATTGTTTGTCAAATTAAAGTAAACAGAAATCTTGTCTTTAGGCCCAATATGTAAAATTGTTAACATGACAGACTGAATAGGAAAATTGACAATCTGCTAAATGCACAAACACAGCTAGTGTGATTTACAAGTATATATAATTTAAAATGATAATAGTAGCTGATAATGGTCTAAATGTGTATGTTCATCCTGTGTAGGGGGTGGAGCTTCAGTATTATCGCTCTAGAGAACCACGCCCTGAATCTGACTCCTCCCCGCCTGAGTTCATTCCAGAGGTGTCCTATAAATCCCAGTCCTACCCTGACCTCAGCCGATACCAGAGTGATGCAGCACAAGCTCCCCAGCAGGAAGAGGTGTCAGACCTGCTCACAGCCGCTCTTCAGAAGTATCTTTCCAAGAACAAACCGTCTCAGCCTGATCTGGGGGACAGATCCAGAACAAACCGACTCTACTTAAAAGATGGATCAACAAAGTCTTCCGCCAGTGACTCTTTTACACCTGTGGATGGTATGATGTTATTTTCTTTTCCTTCTTGCTCCTGTTCACGTGCAGAATATTAAAGCTTGTCTTTTCCATACTCTCTAAGGACAATAAAACAACAAACAGTACCATAGAAAAAGTACAGACTAGACTATTAACGTCCAACGATAGCTTTATGTGAGGAGCAATTCAATGGTTCAGTGTGTAATTTTTAATTAATTTAGTAGAAAAAAATACAAATACTCCTATCCCAGTGTAATGCGAAGAGATTTGGTTTTTTGCTATTTCACTAGTGACACAAAGTAAACAGTTCATAGCCAACCATCTATTGCATGATGTTGCCTCATGATAATGCAGTAAGTCATTTTAAAATCTTTTTTGGCATGTGGAGCAAATAACATAAAAATATAAAATAAAAAATGCTTTGGAGATTGACCCCACAGAAAAACATTTATTTATTTTACCTATAATATTTTTCTGCATTTGTTTGATTTAAATAATATTAATCGTTTTATGAAAGATTTTAATTTGATATCATTATTATTACTGTCTGATTACTGTCCAGATCTTAATGTGAAAATTTTTTAACTTTTTCTCAGAAACCTTTATCTGGAAAGTTCTGCGTAATGTGGGAAGGCACAGTGTGGATGTGAAGAGTCTGAAGGCAGCAGAACTGGATAAGCTTGCTGTGCTTATCGCAGACGCTCTGCAGGTGGAGAAACAACAGGCAGGTCAAGGAGAAACGCCTAGAGACCTGGAGACACAGCAGAGTTCTGAGGATGAGGCAGAAGACATGCAATATGACGACCAGCATCCTGAGAGTTATGCAATGGATCAAACCCCTGAAGACAGTGCTCAGAATCAGAGGGAAGAGGATGAGGAAAATTCATCTGTCACTCAAAAGACAGTCCAAACCATCCCGCCTGTGACAGGTAGCATCTTCTGAAGCAAAGCCATTCACTCATACATAGACAAGCATTTATAATGATCATGATGTTTCTTTTTCAGAGGGACAGACAGTAGTGGAGGAGAAGAGGACTATGGACAACAAGGTAGTACTAGTGATGGTTGTATTAGGCCATAAATATACTTTACGCAAATACACAAACAAGGAATGTTAGATCTGTAAACCTCGAAATAAATATTTTTTCAATTTAGTGACAAAGTAGAATCTACCAAGAAAGAATTGGTATTAATTAGAATTGGAAACTTTTCAGATTTTCCTGTAGGGGATTGATTGAATGATAAATTACATTTCAGTTAAATAAATTAAAATAACATAAATATGATGTGGAATTTTCCTTCAAGGATTGATTTACAATTCACTTGTGTTTATTTCCTGTTTTAGCAGGATGTGGGCTTTTTAGGAAAGCTGCTGGAGTACCTGGATAAAACCTCCAGCGCAGAACCAGAGCCTGTTGATAAGGGACAGGGCGTGTCTGTGGAGACAGTTCGTAGCCGAACGACACACAGAGAGGTGGGGATGCAGAAAAAGGCCATAGAGAGAGTGGAGGAGGTAGAAGGCTGGGTCCATGCAGCAGCTATAGCGCCCTCCTCTGGGCTGAAGGACAACCCTGCACCACACCGCAAGAACATGAAAGTACAGGATCTTCAGCTGGATGTCCAAAGCAACGCTAAAAATGACATCTATGGATACATTATTACTGATACAGAGTGAGATATTTACATGTGAAGCTTTCTCTCTCCCTCTTTTTCTTTCTCTCTCAGTTAAATTTTATTGGCCAGTTTCTTCACAAAATATTGCCAAAGCATTCAGTCAGTTCATATGCAATACTGTACTGGGGACAATTCCCACACAAGGCTATGTTTATTTGATAAAAAAAATACAGTAAAAACAGTCATGTGAAATAGAAAATATAATTACAATTTAAAATAACTGCTTTAGGTTTTAATATATTTAAAAATGTAATTTATTCCTGTGATGGCAAAGCTGAATTTTCAGCATCATTACTCCAGTCTTCAGTGTCACGTGATCCTTCAGAAATCATTCTAATGTGCTTAAACATTTATAAGGATTCAGGATTGTTTGATGAATAGAAAGTTAACAAGAATTGCATTTATTTGAAATATTGTTTGCAACATTATACATTTACAGTATTTACAGTACCTTTTGATCAATTGAATGCATCCTTGCATAATAAAAGTATTAATTAACATTAAAAAGAATCTTAAAGTTCCCAATATTGTATTATAATTTTGTGCTTTACTCATTATTATAATTTTTTATTGCATTAGAATCAATAGCTTTTTAAGATCTCTTTAAAAAAAAAAAAAAAAAAACTTTTTCTTTCTCTCTGGATCAGGAATCTTCCCACTGATAAGGGTTTGTATCTGATGGAGATGGTGGCTCGTAAAGCGAAGATTCAAATGACGGATTTCTCAGAGCTCTCGTGAGTCATGATTTTTTATTTTGATAACTTGCACTATAGAATAGGTTTAGAATATAATGGTAAATTTAGAAATTAAGTTGAGTAAAATATATAGTTAGGTTATATTGGAAGGCATATTTAAATCCTAGTAGTAGTTTTATAAACATAGTTACAGTCAGCATGAAATGAAAATCTACTGTATTTTCCATTTTTCTATGATTTATCCATGTATATGTTTTATCTTTTAAAAATAATATAATTTTTTATATATTTTAATTAAAATATCATAACTTGATCTTCTGGTGAAGCAACGGGCTTTTCTTTGGTGCCTGACTTCTCCTTTAGTTCACTTAAACTCGACCCTTTCTTACAAACAGCTGCAAGCTCGCATTCAGATCTGCCTCTGTTCATCAACAACCGATGGACAGAACCAAGTCCCCACCCTACATTTTTTCTTTTTCAGTAATTCATTTCACTTGAATGTACATCACAATACAGAAGAAAAGATCTGTTACTACTTCCTTTTCATTATGAGTTTTTTAAAGGTCTGAGAATAATTTAATGGGTGACTATTCAGTTTTTAAAAATGCAATTTATTGTATTTATAAGTTTTATGGTGTCATGAAACAGAAGAATGCAACACAGGTAATATCCAAGCAACAGGTTTATTGCAGGTTGGAACAGACAAGCGTGGATAGCAGGTGAGTAATGGGTAAATAGATCAATGCAGAGGTAGTGTCAGTGGATAACATTCTTACCTGTTTCAGTTTTGGGATCAATTGTGTTTGTGAGCCAGATCTTGAAGCAGGAGGCGGGCAACTGAAGACTGAAGGAGGTCAGCATGGATCGCTCAGGTAAGTACATGCAGGTAGGTAGTCAGGTAAGCGTCCAGGAGTGAACGACGAGACCAGACAATGGTGAACTGTCTCCTCTTATGACCCCTATTATTCATACCTCCCTTAGCCCATATTCTTCAGAAACCTGGTGCAGACCCAAATAATTTAGATAATTCCGTCCAATTTCATATCTTCCTTTTATTTCCAGAATTCTTGAAAAAGTAGTTGCAGCACAGGTCCATGCTCATCTTAGTAATAATAATTTATTCAGTGTTTTCAGTCAGGATTTTGCTCTATGCATGGAAACCGCTCTTGTGAGAGTAACTAATGATTTGTTAATGGCTGCTGATGGTGGGTCCTTATCAATTCTTGTTATGCTTGATTTGAGTGCAGCTTTTGACACCATTTCACACAATATTTTGTTGAACTGTTTATCTGCTATGGGTATGTCTGGTATTCCTCTCGCTTGGTTAACTTGATACCTTTCCAATCGCACACAGTCTGTACAACAAAAAAAAATGTAATTCCCAACCTGTTTCTGTTAGCTGTGGTGTCACCCAAGGTTCTGTCCTAAGTCCTCTATTGTTCCTAATTTATCTTCTCCCACTTGGTAATAACTTTTCTAATTTTATCTTTTTCTACTCTGATGATACACAACTTTATGCATCTACAAAGCCTGACTCCATTCTTCCACCTGTCTGTCTTACCAACTGTCTTCACGAAATAAAAGTTTGGTTCTCTGCCAATTTTCTTAAACTTCATTTTCTTTAACTTCATTTTTGTTGAACTGTTTATCTGCTATAGGTATCTCTGGTATTCCTCTCGCTTGGTTAACTTGATACCTTTCCAATCGCACACAGTCTGTACAACTAAAAAAAATGTAATTCCCAACCTGTTTCTGTTAGCTGTGGTGTCACCCAAGGTTCTGTCCTAAGTCCTCTATTGTTCCTAATTTATCTTCTCCCACTTGGTAATAACTTTTCTAATTTTATATTTTTCTACTCTGATGATACACAACTTTATGTATCTACAAAGCCTGACTCCATTCTTCCATCTGTCTGTCTTACCAACTGTCTTAACGAAATAAAAGTTTGGTTATCTTCTAATTTTCTTAAACTTAATTTTCTTTAACGTGAGTTCATCTCACCCCGCACAGTACTGCCATTCTTGTTCACTCGGTTGTCACCTCTCGCATTGACTACATTAACTCTCTTTTATTTGGTTTACCACACAAGCTTCTCCATAAACTCCAGCTGATTCAGAATTCTGCTGCTCATATCATAACCTGGACTCAGGGCCATCCTTAGGGGGGTGCAACTGGTGGAGCAGCGCTTGAGGGGGGCCCGTGGCGAACAGAGAGCTTGAAGTAAATCCGCATAGGGTTCTGTTGGAGGATTGCTGACCTTTCTCAAAATGGCTTCTTGTTGCGTGTTGGTCTGGTCTTCTGTCATAAAACAGAAGAATGCAACACAGGTAATATCCAAGCAACAGGTTTATTGCAAGTTGAAGCAGACAATCGTGGTTAGCAGGTAAGTAATGGGTAAATAGATCAATGCAGAGGTAGTGTCAGTGGATAATAGTCTTATCTGTTTCAGGTTTGTGATCAATGGTGTTTGTGAGCCAGATTTTGAAGCAGGAGGTGGACAACTGAAGTGTGGATCGCTCAGGTAAGTGCATGCAGGTAGGTAGTCAGTCAGGTAAGCGTCCAGGAGTGAAAGAAGAAGCCAGACAATGGTGAACTGAAGTGTGCAGGTGTAAATAGGGTGTGGTTGATGAGCAGTGTCAAGTGCTGGTGATTAGAACTCTGGAGACTGGGAACGAGTGGACAGAGTGTAAGGGTCTGGTACTGTGGATGCTGCTGACTCTGTGACATATGGTTAAAACACTAATATAAGGTATATTTAATATTTTTTGGATGCTGACATGATTACTCAAAATAATTTGCTGTGTGTTTGTGTATCTGTATAGTGTTGTTAGCCCAGCTGTGACATTTCAGGTCCGTCCAAATCCTCAGAACATCACTACAGCGGATGTGGCTAATATGGCAGGTTAGTTTAGTGAGAGTTAACTATTGCCATGATATACAAAATTAGTTTTTTTTTTTAATGAATGTCTCTGTTCAGATATCCACAAATTCTGATTCTTCTCTTATATCAGTCAGTCGGAAGGATGAATTAGAGAAAGAAGTGAAAGTCAAGATTGTAGAGGCTGGAGTCACTGATGTAAGATTCTTTCCACTTCATTACATTTCATTGTCATCTCTCTCCAAGGTTTGATATTCCCATTTTTAAGTTAATATTCAAATGGAATAAAATACAATTCTGTAATATGAATGTTTAAAATATACTGTATAAAAACTGTTGGTAATCAAATCGATGTAAAAATTGAAATTTGACGACATTTCATTGTCATCTCTCTCCAAGGTTTGATATTCCCATTTTTAAGTTGGGAATTAAACCAACTTAAATTTGACACACCATTTCGGGTTCCTCAAATCACCACACTAGTGGAACCATATATGGAGAACCCCAAAAATGTTCTTCAAGGATCTTGCAAAATGTATCCTATAAGTCCTGCAAGAAAGCTGAAGATGTCAAATAGTTTACCTAGTAACATCATAAGGTTTTGAGGCACTTGAAACATAAAATAAAGCTACCCAAGTTCACAATACGATCTAAGTCACCTTCAAAAGGATGGCTAAAGGTTCTCCACAGGGTTCTGCCAGTGTCTGAGGAATAAAGAACAAAATAATAACACATTTTGACTTAGACTGCATCCTCTTCTATATACTGTATATATTAATATATATCAGACTTCAGAAAATAAATGTACTTTCACATTTTTTTCACATGAAATAAATGTATTTCAACTTGTCTTTCTCTTTCTTTTAAGAGGAGCAAACTGAATCAGATTCCCACTAAGTACAGTCGCTCCGAGTCTCTGAAGTTTCTGATTCTGACTGTGATTTCCATCATCTGTATAACTGGAGTGTTGCTGGCATCCAGCGTGATCTACTGTCTGCGTCACCGCTCTCATCACAAACTCAAAGAGAAGCTCACCAACCTTGGATCTGACCCCACCACTGACGCCACTGCTACCTACCAGGTACCAAAAAGAGAGTGTGTGTGTGTGTGCAGGGCTGTTTGTTTGAGATTATTTCCTTGATTAATATATTGTTTATTGTTTATTTGGATCCCCATTAACTTCCACAAAGTGGTTGCAAATCTTCCTGGGGTCCACAAATCTGTACAAAATAACAAAAATCATACAAATAATTAAAATAAGAACAAAAATTAAATTACACTAATCACATCACAAAACTATACCTATGCACCTTAGCAGTAGCAGCACATAACACATACGTCTACATATTTATAAGCATATCTTCACATTTTCTTCTAAACACATAGTAATCAGTAATTTAATTACATTTTCAGAGTAACTTGCCCAACACTGCACATATGTGCAATTACTCTTTTTCATCAAATTTAAAATATATGATATATGAGATTTCCATCTCTCTCTCTAGGAACTGTGTAGGCAGCGAATGGCAGTAAAACCTCCTGTAGAGAAGTCGGATCCTATTCACTCTTCTGGTATAAATAGTGTGTCATCTCAGCTGAGTGACGGCCCATTGCCAAGCCCCTCTGCACGCACTAGCACCTCCTCCTGGTGCGAAGAGCCTGCCCACTCCAACATGGACATCTCTACTGGTCACATGATACTGGTACTTGCAAAAACCAACACTGTTAAAGTTTGAAAATGCAACACAGATGCCTTTATGAGATGCCTTATATCTTCACTCACAAAAATTAAAACCTTTTTTTTTTTCATTGAATGTATCATTATGAAACTCCTAAGTTAAAAAATTGTTACAATGTAGTTTTAAATCTCGTTTAAATTTCATTAACTTTTTATTTAAAAATCATAACATTTTATTTTTGTAATTTATTTAAAAAAATTTATTATTGTTATTTAAAATTCCATATTTGTAGTAGTTATTAGAGCAAGGAATGACCAATGAAGTTCATTAATGTTTTATGAAAATTAAAATGCACAGATATATTTGGTATGTAAAAAAACAATAGTTTGTTATTGTTTGTTAGTGGTTTATGTCTAATTTAAAACGTTTATTGTCAGTCTTTTTTTTTTTCATGTTTGAAAGAAGTCTCTTATGCTCACTAAGGCTGCATTTATTTAATCAAAAAACAGTGAAAGCATTAAATATTGTGTAATATAATTACAATAGTCATATAATTACAATACAACTTGGCTGAAATAAATTATTTAATTTCTTTAAAAAAAAACATATTGACCTGAAACTATTTACATGGTAGTGCAAGTTTCCATTTCATTGGGGACCACTGAATTATCTTTAACCACTGGATAATTGTACAATACTCACAAAAACATCCTGTATGTTTCTCTATATACACACATAGGCATATATGGAGGACCACCTGAAAAATAAGAATCGTTTGGAGTCGGAGTGGGAGGCTCTGTGTGCGTACCAGGCTGAGCCCAGTGCCACCACCATCGGCCAGAGAGACGGCAACGTCAAGAAAAACCGTGCAAGCACAGTCATAGCCTGTGAGTCACACACACAAACATATCCACTTTCAGGTGCTTTGTTTATTCATGTACTGTAACCAGTAGTGTATTATTGAACTTCTGTGATGTAATTGAGCTTTTCAGGTTTGACAATAAAATGTGTGTTTGTTTGTTTTTTATTTAGATGATCATTGCAGAATAACTCTGAAGTTGGAGAACAATCAAGGCAACTCGGACTACATCAATGCCAGCCCAATCGTGAGCCAAAACTACATACAATACTTCAGCAAAAAGCAACAAACTATAGCTCAAACGGCACACTACATACAGGTGCATCTCAATAAATTAGAATGTCGTGGAAAAGTTGTAGGAAATTTACAAAAAATCTTCACGGAACATGATCTTTACTTAATATCCTAATGATTTTTGGCATAAAAGAAAAATTGATAATTAAGTGTGTGTGTGGTCCAGGGTCACATATAGAGTGCAAACACTACTACATCACATACTGGATAAACCATTAGGTGTAGGAAACTTCAACTTCAGTTTGCTGCAGGGTGACTGCATCTGTAGAAAATACTTAGAGTAAATTACTTTATAGAAGGCATTGATTAATTGTCTGTGGACCAGTTACCACAAAAAAACTGAGACTTGCTTTATCACCACTGTGCCCTTGAGGAAGACACTTAACTGGTTGCTGAGTGCTATTTGCTGTTACAGTTAATGTTATTTTACAGAAAATTTAGCAATCAACCTATCACTCAGAACCACGCAATATGGTGCATGGTGCAAGTTGTATGCAGTACAGATTTTATTAGCACGTTTGCAGCATTAGCTGATTTGCATAAATGAATCGGAATAACGATGAAGACAGTGCATGGCATGCAAATAAAGGACACTATTAGTGGCCGTAATTCATTCTTTGTGTTTGAATTTTCTTTCTCATGTGTATTATTTAAACCACATTCAGCCAGAGTATATGTAATGCAGAGGGGGTTGATTGTGTTGTTTTCTTACTCTTAGATGGATCATGACCCTCGTAATCCTGCGTACATCGCCACTCAGGGCCCGCTGCCCTCCACTGTGGCTGACTTCTGGCAGGTAAACTGCATTATTTGTTTGTAAGCTTACATAGATGGTTTGGGCAGTCTTGTAGATCGTGTTGGGGAGTGTGTTCGTGTGTGATCTCTAACACAAGGTCTGGGAGAGTCTGTGTGTGTGCAGATGGTCATGAAGAGTGCATACGGGATGTGTCTGTGTAATGTGTGTGTTCTCGTGCAGATGGTCATGCTGTGTGTGTATAATGTTGTGTGTGTTCTCTTGCAGATGGTCTGGGAGAGCGGGTGTGTGGTGATTGTCATGTTGACTCCTCTCACTGAGAACGGTGTGAAGCAGTGTTACCACTATTGGCCCGATGAAGGCTCCAACCTCTACCACATTTATGAGGTACTGTACATGCAAATATCCTCCTCGCAGAGTGAGGATAACTGCTTGTGGGATTTTGTTCTGCTGTACGGTTGTAAATACTGACAAAATAATTAGCTTATACAAAGAGTTTTCTGTCATATTTGGACACATTTGTTCAGCTCTGCTGATAGGATTTCATTACATCGGCCTGCGTTTGACATGATACCACACAAGTTAAAGAGTTTTAACTACTTTTGAACTTTAAAACTCCACATTGAATAAAAAACAATATATTAGTTATTGTTCATCTGTATCAGTCACGTGACTTTTGGAGCTCATACGCCATATTTATAAGCATCAGCAGGGCAAAGTAATGGCAGTGAATACAAAATCACATGAAAAGAGATTGAATTTGATCCAATCAGGTGCCAGAAAAGGCACTTTTTATTGCTCTCCAGTTAGCACAGACCCTACCAAATGTTATATTTGTGGACATTTATTCCACAATCCATTTCAATATACTCATGCTATAAACAGAGATGGATTGTGCATTAAATATACACAGTATAAATGTCTGCAAATGATAAATTTGTCAGCACAGATCCTGACTTGCTAAAAATGTCTGTAGAAATGTTTTCTGGGACTTGGTATGGATTAAATCCAGCGATTTCTGTGTTTGTGGGAGGGGTGATCATAAATATGGCAGATAACACATTAAAAAATCATGTGACGTAGGAAATTTACAAAAAATCTTCACGGAACATGATCTTTACTTAATATCCTAATGATTTTTGGCATAAAAGAAAAATCGATAATTAAGTGTGTGTGTGGTCCAGGGTCACATATAGAGTGCAAACACTACTACATCACATACTGGATAAACCATTAGGTGTAGGAAACTTCAACTTCAGTTTGCTGCAGGGTGACTGCATCTGTAGAAAATACTTAGAGTAAATTACTTTATAGAAGGCATTGATTAATTGTCTGTGGACCAGTTACCACAAAAAAACTGAGACTTGCTTTATCACCACTGTGCCCTTGAGGAAGACACTTAACTGGTTGCTGAGTGCTATTTGCTGTTACAGTTAATGTTATTTTACAGAAAATTTAGCAATCAACCTATCACTCAGAACCACGCAATATGGTGCATGGTGCAAGTTGTATGCAGTACAGATTTTATTAGCACGTTTGCAGCATTAGCTGATTTGCATAAATGAATCGGAATAACGATGAAGACAGTGCATGGCATGCAAATAAAGGACACTATTAGTGGCCGTAATTCATTCTTTGTGTTTGAATTTTCTTTCTCATGTGTATTATTTAAACCACATTCAGCCAGAGTATATGTAATGCAGAGGGGGTTGATTGTGTTGTTTTCTTACTCTTAGATGGATCATGACCCTCGTAATCCTGCGTACATCGCCACTCAGGGCCCGCTGCCCTCCACTGTGGCTGACTTCTGGCAGGTAAACTGCATTATTTGTTTGTAAGCTTACATAGATGGTTTGGGCAGTCTTGTAGATCGTGTTGGGGAGTGTGTTCGTGTGTGATCTCTAACACAAGGTCTGGGAGAGTCTGTGTGTGTGCAGATGGTCATGAAGAGTGCATACGGGATGTGTCTGTGTAATGTGTGTGTTCTCGTGCAGATGGTCATGCTGTGTGTGTATAATGTTGTGTGTGTTCTCTTGCAGATGGTCTGGGAGAGCGGGTGTGTGGTGATTGTCATGTTGACTCCTCTCACTGAGAACGGTGTGAAGCAGTGTTACCACTATTGGCCCGATGAAGGCTCCAACCTCTACCACATTTATGAGGTACTGTACATGCAAATATCCTCCTCGCAGAGTGAGGATAACTGCTTGTGGGATTTTGTTCTGCTGTTTTGGTGTTCGGTTGTAAATCCTGACAAAATAATTAGCTTATACAAAGAGTTTTCTGTCATATTTGGACACATTTGTTCAGCTCTGCTGATAGGATTTCATTACATCGGCCTGCGTTTGACATGATACCACACAAGTTAAAGAGTTTTAACTACTTTTGAACTTTAAAACTCCACATTGAATAAAAAACAATATATTAGTTATTGTTCATCTGTATCAGTCACGTGACTTTTGGAGCTCATACGCCATATTTATAAGCATCAGCAGGGCAAAGTAATGGCAGTGAATACAAAATCACATGAAAAGAGATTGAATTTGATCCAATCAGGTGCCAGAAAAGGCACTTTTTATTGCTCTCCAGTTAGCACAGACCCTACCAAATGTTATATTTGTGGACATTTATTCCACAATCCATTTCAATATACTCATGCTATAAACAGAGATGGATTGTGCATTAAATATACACAGTATAAATGTCTGCAAATGATAAATTTGTCAGCACAGATCCTGACTTGCTAAAAATGTCTGTAGAAATGTTTTCTGGGACTTGGTATGGATTAAATCCAGCGATTTCTGTGTTTGTGGGAGGGGTGATCATAAATATGGCAGATAACACATTAAAAAATCATGTGACTCGAATGAATATATAAGTAAAGAATCAATAAGTAAAACATGTAAATAACATTATTGCATCAGTAATAGAGGGAAACGGCTAAATTCTAGGGTTTAGGGTTGTTGTCTTAAATGCAAAGCCACTGGTAAGCTCACTAAATTTTGCTGTTTACAGTTTTTGTCAAGCCAATTAATTTTTTTAAACGAATGTGGCATTTTTTGCCATGTATGCATGCACAATTTTCACCACGAGTCTGGGTTCCTTATAGAGGCTTAATGTTTTATATCGCTTGCTTTTAAATATTCAGGTTATTAAGAACTTACAATACAAAATGTTATTGTTAACCAAAAAAATGAAAATTCTGTCATCATTTACTCCCACTCAGAACTATATGATTTTTTCTCTTCTGTGGAACACAAAGGAAGATATTTTGAGAAAATGTCTCAGAATTTCATTTTTGTGTGGAGTGTCCTTTTAAAGTAGCACATAGTAATAACTGCAATTTTTATGCAGTTTATGCAGTAATTTTTATGCATATTTACTGCAAAATTTAATGCAAATTCAGAACACTATAATGGGAAGGACACAAAACAACAGCATGACAACATTTTGGGTTTGGCTTTCTGTATTTTTTTTATCCTGCCCTCTATGTAGGGATATTTTCACTGCTGTGTCATGCTGTTTGGTATAT
Source organism: Sinocyclocheilus rhinocerous (assembly GCF_001515625.1). Classification (NCBI taxonomy): domain Eukaryota; kingdom Metazoa; phylum Chordata; class Actinopteri; order Cypriniformes; family Cyprinidae; genus Sinocyclocheilus; species Sinocyclocheilus rhinocerous. Next base: position 491,793 of record NW_015657961.1, on the reverse strand, counting down.
TAACTCTTTTTTTCTCATATGTGTGTTGGTGTAGGTTAATCTGGTTTCTGAGCATGTGTGGTGTGATGATTTTCTGGTTCGGAGTTTTTACCTGAAGAACATGCAGACTAACGAGACCCGTACGGTCACGCAGTTCCACTATAACACCTGGCTGAACGACCAAACGCCCAAAACCAGCCAAACCCTGCTTGACTTCCGCAGGTACGCCTATGAAAGCATGAGTGTGTGCATGTGTTGCCTGTGTGTTGTGCAAGCGCGCGCGCGCGTGTGTGTGTGTCAGCTCCTGAGCGGTTGCCAGTGTCATTTTTGTGGTCGTGCAGCTAGTTCACTGGCTCCAGTTGCATAGTCACAAAAGTGATCATTGACAACTGCGACTCTGCATCCAACTGCACCCTGGGATTCCAGCCCCTCCCTCTATCTCTCTTCACCCTAAATCTGTTCAACCTTTCTGTCTGCTAACATCTGACCTATGATTTCCTCCTTTTCTTCCCCTCTTAACTACAATTCTCTGCTCTCTCTCTCGGTCTTTCTTATTTATTCAGTGTTTCTCCAATCAGAATTGTTGTGTTTTGTTCCTGGCCCTGCCCTCTTTTAATGCTCATCTGAATAAACCCAGCAGCAGTGTTTATAAGCATAAACCAGTAACATGTCTGAAGCTAATATGACTATGTTTGTGTGGATCAGGTTTTGTCTATATTGTGCTGACCAAACAGCTTAGTAAATAGAAGTGTATAATAAATTAATTAATAGAATAATTAATAATGTTTGAATGAAAATCGAAAAATGCAGAGAGGTGTGCATTAGGGTTAGGTTCAGGGGTTGGGGATGGAAAATATTGTTAGCTTGGTATAAAGTCAGTAGAAGACAATGGAAAGCCCTCAACATGACAGAAAAACAAACAACATGTGAGATTTGTCCTATGTAATTAATCTTCTTTAATCCCTAAATCCTCAAATGTTGGTGTTTTTATAATCATTTTGATGTCAAACCTTCTTTTAATGCCTTACTGAGCATAAGAGTCTTTATTTTTATTTTTATGAAAACTTCTTACTGACCCCAAACTTTTGAACAGTATTGTATTTCATTTTTTATTAATGTACTTTTTTATTACATAAAAGATACTCAGCACTTCATCCTTTTCTATAGAGCTTAGCTGCATCTGAAATCTATTTTCAGGTTTCATATGTCTGTGTGTATGTGTGTGTGTGTGTCTGTGTTTATGATTGTATGTATGACTTCTTTCCAATAGGAAAGTAAACAAATGCTACCGTGGAAGATCCTGCCCTGTCATTGTTCACTGCAGGCAAGTACAAACACACACTTGAATAATGTGATATTTGATATATCGTTTTTAGTTTTTGACATTTATGCTGTAATATTACTTCCAGTTAGAGAAGCCACAAAACAGCCTCTGCTGTCAACTATATAAAAATATTTTATGAAGTAAAATACAGTAAATAAATCATGTGTTCAACACAAATGTTCACTAAATGAACAAAAGCAAGAAGGATGTTAAATAATTTTCATATTTGTGTAACAATGCACAATAATAATAAGCAATATTTACCAATGTGTTTTACTAAAACGTTTAAAAAAATAAAAATAAAAATGCCAGCAAAAGCCGTTTTCTGTTGCCATGAAATGTTGGAAACATTCACGAGTGAAATGCCCTGAACAAAACCATAAACTCAATTTTCAATTTTAATTTAAAACTCAACACAAACGCTCAGATGTTCCTCCTTCAAAGTGCAAAAATTTAAATCAGCAGGCCATAATCAGGGCACTTTTGGCTTAGTAAACATGGTTTTAAGAGTACAATAGCTAAAAACGCACCTACTCGCCAACGCTGTGTTTGCAGCAGTAGTGTCATGTGGTGGCCGCAAATACCAAAAGACAGATGGTTGGAAGAAAACATGTTTGGCTGTTTTCCCTGCCCATGGTGTCATGATGAGACGCAGAACAAGTTGTTACAGTTTGAGTAAAGGGTAAAAAAGACAATGTTTATTAAAGGAACAGTTCACCCAAAAATGAAAATTTGCTGAAAATGTACTCGCACTCAGGCCATCAAAGATTTAGATGAGTTTGTTTCTTCATCAGAACAGATTTTGAGAGATTTACCATTACATCACTTTCTCACCAATGGATCCTCTGCAGTGAATGGGTGCCGTCAGAATAAGAGTCCAAAAAGCCGATAAAAACATCACAATAATCCACAAGTTATCCACACCACTCCAGCCTATCAATTAATGTCTTGCGTAATGCTGCGTTTTTGTAATAAATCCATCATTAAGGTGTCCATAATCCGTAATATTGCTTTTTCCAGTGAAAAAGTAATCTTGCCTGAATCAGGAGTGAAATATGCACCAGTGGAAACTGTCCAAAACAGTTCTAAACAAATAGGTAGGTTGATTTTGATGTGACAACAGGGTATGGAGTTTTTCACTAGAGGAAGTGCTATTATGGATTATGGATTGGTATAGACTGGACTGGTATTTTAAAGTTAAAAGGCTGCAATGATGGATTTGTTTCTTACAAACACGCAGCTTTTCACTTCAAAAGACTGATGGACTGGAGTTGCGTGGATTACTTCTGGATTATTGTGGTGTTTTTATCAGCTGTTTGGACTCTCATTCTGACGGCACCCATTCACTGCAGAGGATCCATTGGTGAGCAAGTGATGTAATGCTAAATCTCTCCAAATCTGTGCCCATGAAGAAACAAACTCATCATCTACATGGCCTGAGGGTGAGTAAGTCTGTAATTTGTCTCTTTTTTTAAATGTAATTATTTCTACTTTTTTTTACTCTTGCTTTTTTTCCATCAGTGACGGTGCTGGACGGACTGGGACGTACATTTTGATTGTAATGATGGATTTGTTTCTTACAAACACGCAGCTTTTCACTTCAAAAGACTGATGGACTGGAGTTGCGTGGATTACTTCTGGATTATTGTGGTGTTTTTATCAGCTGTTTGGACTCTCATTCTGACGGCACCCATTCACTGCAGAGGATCCATTGGTGAGCAAGTGATGTAATGCTAAATCTCTCCAAATCTGTGCCCATGAAGAAACAAACTCATCATCTACATGGCCTGAGGGTGAGTAAGTCTGTAATTTGTCTCTTTTTTTAAATGTAATTATTTTTACTCTTGCTTTTTTTCCATCAGTGATGGTGCTGGACGGACTGGGACGTACATTTTGATTGACATGGTGTTGAATAAAATGGCCAAAGGTAAAGACAAAAAAGCTGATTATCAGATATCAGTGGGTGTTCAGTAATATTTTTCACATTGTGGACAGTCAGTATAAATATTGATACAAAATGCTTTGCTTTACAGGTGCAAAAGAGATTGATATTGCTGCTACGCTGGAACACCTGAGAGACCAGAGACCCGGCATGGTTCAGACCAAGGTATATACACACACATACCCACAAATACACCGAAACACACAATCTCTTTTCATGCTGACACATGCTGTGTCTGTGTCTTTCTCAGGATCAGTTTGAGTTTGCACTGACGACTGTAGCTGAAGAGGTGAACGCTATTCTCAAAGTCCTGCCACAGTGATACTTCCTTTCTTCCTACCTTTCTCTTTCTCCCTCTCGGTTGTATATAAACTGAACCCATTTCTGAGAAGATATATGTCCTATAGAAACTATTTTGTCTGTAAATGATTGGACTATATTTAATAGTAATTAGGAATTGGGTATTGATTTAGTTCCGTGTAATTATAAAAGCAAATTCATTTTATTTTTCTCTGTGTCATTGTTCCAGATTTGAATTACTCTCTCATCATTGCTATTTATTTTGCATATCGCACAGAAAACTGGCCAGATCTGTTCTAAATATATAGTTAATTGGACCTTAATTTATTAAACTAATCTGTATGTGCTTCGTTATTTAAGATTTAGAACTGTGTTCTATGGGTTGTGACAACAACAGTTTATCTGATCATTAGAGACTCGTACAAAAAAGCCAAATCATCTTGCATGGAGACCATTGCTGCCTTTCCAAGACAATGAAACGCTCACTAAATCATGATGTTTAACTTGACTTGAACCTTTATTATAAGACTAAAACTCTTGGGAAGTACTACCACTTCCATTTGATGTTAAAATGTAATCTGTGCACACAAAAAGTGTGGATAGCAAGTAGAAATGCATGCAAGACTTGTGCAGCTGTGCTTTATGAACTTACAGCAAACTTCTGCATAGAAAATGTAAACAAATAAAGACTAAATTGTTATTGTGTGATTCTGGCAAATTACAAATACAGTGTCTGATCTCCATGCTGTTATCAAGAAGTTTCATGAGTATAAGGAGGTGTTCAGATCAATAAACATCCACAAGAGCAATAAACATTCACTCACTTTAATAAGAAGCATCAAAGCAAATAAGGGAATGAGGTTCTGCATATCCTGATGCTCTATGTGGGTATCAATTCATCTCTTAATACAGATATTAATGTGGCCTGACCCCAAAAGCACCTCCTACATCAACATGTAAACCTATAGGCTGTTCCTGCACTGTCTGCAAAGATTCATTAGCTGTAAAAGAGACTTTGTGATGGGCCGGTTTGTTTCTCTAACCTGTCTGTTTTGACTATACGAGTAAAACCCCTGTGATAAGATTGATCATTACTAACAAGCTCATCTGTGTGACTACGTTTAGTCTGTGGATATTTAAATTCAACATTAACAGACTATCAGTGTGTATTGCAACTGAATAACTGAAGCTGTTTTGATCCTGTGCAGCTCCATAATAAAGTTTCATGTGTCTGTGAAGTGAAGCACAAAGTCCTGAGTGTCCTGAGTGTTTAAACACACATATGCACATTCATTCTCAACCATGTGTTTACACACAGTTTAACAAAACACTTAATCATGTAACTACTTAATTTTGCATTTGACATTGGTGAAAGCTTATGTTGTTTCAAGCTAGCGCAGCTAAGCCATCTTTGGAAACATCAGTTACAGAAGACCTTATTTATAGTTTTAGCAGGTGCTGTTTTTTAGAAGATCCAGTAACACTAGAGATCACACTTTAACCACATAGACTGTCCTTGTAGAAATGCACAAACTGTTTTTATTTGTTCATGATAGGAAAAAATCTGTATTTGAGAATTTCTGCAAGTTACTGCATGATGCTGTCATGAATTAATTAGATATTTATTGTTTTTTTCATAATTTAAGTTTCTATTGTATTTTCTATATATTGCATCATGTGCGTTTTATGCAGCAGTGTTTTCTGGTTAAGTCTAGATGGGATACAGCCACGGCCAGATTGTCCTACTGGACATGGGCACATCAATATTGTGTCATTTTTGTCATTCTGATGCTGAACAATTAATTACTGTATTTGCATTATTGTAAGGTTAGGTTTAGGCAGTGTTGGGCAGTAACGCATTACTTAGTAACGCGTTACTGTAATTTGATTACTTTTTTTTAGTAACGGAGTAATTTAACGCGTTATAATTTTCAAAATAGTAATTAGAGTATAGTTACAAGCCAAGGTCTCTATATGTTACTGCCGCGTTACATTGCTGACAGAATGTAGTGATTTATAATCTGGAGATTGTAAAAAGGATGTAGCTCACGCACTGGGAAAAAGTAACGCAACTAGTAATGTAACTAATTACTAATTACTTTTGAAATAAAGTAATCAGAACAGTAACGTGATTACTTTTAAAATGAGTAATCAGTAATCAGTAATTTGATTACATTTTCAGAGTAACTTGCCCAACACTGGGTTTAAGGTTGGGGTAGGTGTAGACATTAATAAAGCAATCTAATAGGTAGCAAATTTAATTAATTTTTATTTTCCAGCTGTAGCTGCATTCCTTCTAGTCACAAGTTTTCTCTTCTTACTTCCTTACTCCTGGCAAAAGAATGTATTTAATGAAATATCTCATCTTTTTATTTTCTTAATTTCACCACAATGAGTACATATTCTTTACTTTATTGCTTCATTGCCTTAATAACATGTTAAAATGTACAGCATTATATTAAACACTAAGTCAGAAACTGACATCTCCTGAACTCATATGCAATGTTATATGTGTGGGGTATAATGTAGTGGTTGTTTTTAGATATTTTAATCAAGTCAAGTCAAGTCAAGTCTGCTTTATTGTCAATTCTTCCACATGTACAGCACATACATACAGAGAATTGAAATTGAGTTAAAAGTGTGTTAAAAGTCAAAGTCTCTCTCTCTCTCTTAATTAGAGAACACAGAGACTATATAATGTCACTGTAGTGTTTAAGTGCTCCATTACCGTGATTATGATATATAAATTATAGAAGCAAAAGAAACATCCAAACGTTGAGTGGCAGAGACTTTTATTTTGTAAATTGTGACTTTTGAACAGAAAGTTTCAGTGTAACAGGACGTGGAGTAAAGAATATAATGGACTGCAGTAGGAGTGAACAAGGAAGGAAATATTTGATTTGCTTTCTGACTAAAACGGGACTCATGACAAGAATATGATGACTAAAGTATATGGGAAATAACTAGAACCAGAAGATGGCAGTAATGCAACGTTAAGGATGCAAGCTGCTGTTAAAACCCAAAGAAGAAGAAGGAAGTTTCAGTGTCATTCGTCTGCTCTGTAGCAGGAGCGTTTTCAGGGGTCTTTTAAAGTTCGTGCTGTGTCTGTGTGGTCCTGGTGAAAATGTCCTCGATAATTCCTCGTATCGAGCAGCTGTCATCGAGAGTGGTGCGTGTTTTGGGTTGTAACCCGGGGCCCATGACACTGCAGGGCACCAACACATACCTGGTCGGGACAGGCAGAAGGTACACGAGATGCATGTGCTTGTTTGAGCTATTTGCCACTTACAAGCTAGTCATTGACGGCGGTAAAGTTAGTTTGACGTTTGACATTCATTAGACATTCGGGTTTTTGCCAATTAAACTCTTTGCGGCTTTTATGTTTTGAACCCAAACTAACTCAGATAGACATAAATATATGCCCTTTATGTTGCACAAGGCTTAATTTCTAGGAATTAAAAAAAACAAAAAAAACATTTAAATTAATTAAACAATTTAACTACGTGACATTATAATATAAAACCAATACTAAAATGTTCGGGAAAACATACCTGTTATCGCACAAAGCTCCGTTTTTGGAATTACAATTTTATGTTTTTTATAATAATTTTACAACTTTTAATGTATGCAATAATATAAATCCATTAAACGACAACACCATTTGATCTAAAGGTATCAAACAAACTGTAAAATATTCA
>NW_015657961.1:482141-484453 GCF_001515625.1 Sinocyclocheilus rhinocerous | reverse complement strand
AACGAAAAGGAAGACAAATTAGCTATGAAAGCACGGCAAAAAGAGAGCATAGAAGCAGTCATCAGCCTTTCAAGATCAGAAGGAAAGAGTATAGTGTGGGGAAAAATTATTAAAGAATGGCAACAAAGGTGGGATCAAGAACTAAAAGGAAGACATTTATACTTGATTAAAAAAAGAGTTGGCACTGTGGATAATAAGGGAGGAAACAGGAGAGAAGAGACTATTATGACCAGAGTAAGAATAGGGCATAATAAATTAAATAGCACTCTTCATATTATGGGAAAACATCCAACTGGGTTTTGTGACCAGTGCCAAATACCTGAGACTGTAGAACATGTGCTTATTAATTGTTCAAAATATGAATTACAGAGGATGGATATGATAAATGACATGGAAAAAATAGGACTAACAGGACGTGGAGTAAAGAATATAATGGACTGCAGTAGGAGTGAACAAGGAATTAAATATTTGATTTGCTTTCTGACTAAAACGGGACTCATGACAAGAATATGATGACTAAAGTATATGGGAAATAACTAGAACCAGAAGATGGCAGTAATGCAACGTTAAGGATGCAAGCTGCTGTTAAAACCCAAAGAAGAAGAAGGAAGTTTCAGTGTCATTCGTCTGCTCTGTAGCAGGAGCGTTTTCAGGGGTCTTTTAAAGTTCGTGCTGTGTCTGTGTGGTCCTGGTGAAAATGTCCTCGATAATTCCTCGTATCGAGCAGCTGTCATCGAGAGTGGTGCGTGTTTTGGGTTGTAACCCGGGGCCCATGACACTGCAGGGCACCAACACATACCTGGTCGGGACAGGCAGGAGGTAAAGTTACAACACTCAGACACAATGACGCGTGAACCAGTGCACGAGATAAATGTGCTTGTTTGAGTTATTGAACGTAACAAGTCTGTGAATGTTTAATGTGTGTGTGTGTCAGGCGAGTGTTGATTGATGCAGGCGAGCGCGCGGTACCGGAGTATATTGTCAACCTGCGCAAGGCACTGACGCAGCAGGAGACGTCCATACAGCACATTATAGTCACACACTGGCATCACGACCACACTGGAGGAGTGCCGGATATACTCACAAACTTTCACACAGGTGAATAATATGTCTGTTTGTCTACAGGTTTTGACATTTGTGCCCCAAATATGTGAAATTTACATTTTAAGGACTCGTCGCTATTGCTTAATAATGTAAATGTAAATGTCATTATCTTAGTATGAAAACAATTGTCTATGAGAAATACTCAATAATGTAGCCGCATGTGTTGCAGATTCAGAGCTGAGGGTCAGTAAACTCCCTCGGTGCCCTCCACAGGAAGAAGTGATTGGAGACCAGAAGAAGAAATATTCATATCTCAGTGATGGTGATGTGATAAAGACTGAAGGGGCAACATTACGGTAAACACACACACACATATTCTGTAAATGATAGTCTTTGATTATGCTTACATATTTATACACCACCACTCAAAAGTTTGAGGTCAGTAAGATTTTTTACATTGTTTTAAAGTCTCTTATATTCTCACCAAAGCTGAATGTATTAGAACAAATATTGTTTCAAATTGTGAAATATTGCAATTTAAAATAACTGTTTTCTGTTTTAATATTTTAAAACCGAAAAACTGTGATGGCAAAGCTGAATTTTACTCCACACATGATCCTTCAGAAATCATTATAATATGCTGATTTGAAGCTCAAGAAATATTTCTTTTTATTATCAATGTTGAAAACTGTTGTGCTTTTTTGTGGAATCCGTAATAAATTTTTTCAGTATTTTTTGATGAATAGAAAGTTTGAAAAAAAAACAGCATTTACTTGAAATAGAACTCTTTTGTGACAATGAATCACTTTACTTTGACATCTGATCAATTTAATCCATCCTTGCGGAACAAAAGTATTAGTTTCTTTAAAAAAATAATACTGATGCCAAACTTTTGAACAGTAATGTGGAATAAAATAGAATGTTTATTCACACACATCCTGAGCCTTAAAAGCCTGTATTTACATAAATGCATTGAGCGGATTAGTGTCTTAAGTTTATAATTAAAAAACAGTAGTTACAGTGGGGAAAATATTTATTTGATCCCCTGCTGATTTTTTTAAGTTTGCCTATTTACAAAGAAATGAAGGGTCTGTAATTTTTATGGTAGGTTTATTTTAACAGATAGAGACAGACTATCAACCAAAAAATCCAGGAAAAAACACATTATATAAAGGTTAGAAATTGATTTGCATTTCAGTGAGTGAAATAAGTATTTGATCCCCTACCAACCAGCAAGAATTCTGGCTCCCACAGATTGGTTATGTGCC
>NW_015657961.1:471729-481945 GCF_001515625.1 Sinocyclocheilus rhinocerous | reverse complement strand
CTGGAGCTCCGTGCAAGATCTTGCCTCATGGTGTAAGGATGATCATGAGAAAGGTGAGGGATCAGCCCCGAACTACACAGGAGGAGCTTGTTAATGATCTTAAGGCAGTTGGGACCACAGTCACCAAGCAAAACATTAGTAACACACTACGCCACAATGGACTGAAATCCTGCAGCGCCCACAAGGTTCCACTGCTCAAGAAGGCACATGTACAGGCCCGTTTAAAGTTTGCCAAAGAACATCTAAATGATTCAGAGAAGGCTTGGGAGAAGTGCTGTGGTCAGATGAGACCAAAATTGAGCTCTTTGGCATTAACTCGACTCGCCGTGTTTGGAGGGAGAGAAATTCTGACTATGACCCCAAGAACTCCTAATGTCAGCTCGTTAGGTGTGTAAGACACCTGTCCACACAATCTGTATCTTCCATTCCAACCTCTCCCACCACCATGGGCAAGACCAAAGAGCTGTCAAAGGATGTCAGAGACAAGATTGTAGATCTGCACAAGGCTGGAATGGGCTACAAGACCATCAGCAAGAAGCTTGGTGAGAAGGACACAGCTGTTGGTGCGATTATTCGGAAATGGAAGAAATACAAAACAACCATCAATCGGCCTCGGTCTGGAGCTCCGTGCAAGATCTCGCCTCATGGGGTAAGGATGATCATGAGAAAGGTGAGGGATCACCCCCGAACTACACGCAGGAGCTTGTTAATGATCTTAAGGCAGTTGGGACCACAGTCACCAAGCAAAACATTGGTAACACACTGCGCCGCAATGGAATGAAATCCTGCAGCGCCCGCAAGGTCCCGCTGCTCAAGGCGGCACATGTACAGGCTCATTTAAAGTTTGCCAAAGAACAGAGAAGGCTTTGGAGAAAGTGCTGTGGTCAGATGAGACCAAAATTGAGCTCTTTGGCATTAACTCGACTCGCTGTGTTTGGAGGGAGAGAAATGCTGACTATGATCCCAAGAACACCATCCCTACAGTCAAGCACGGAGGTGGAAACATTATGCTTTGGGGCTGTTTTTCTGCTAAGGGTACAGGACGACTTCACCGCATTGAGGGGCAAATGGACGGGACCATGTACTGTAAAATCTTGGACGAGAACCTCCTTCCCTCAGCCAGAACACTGAAGATGGGTCATGGATGGGTCTTCCAGCATGACAATGACCGGAAACATACCGCCAAGGCAACAAAGGAGTTGCTCAAGAAGAAGCACATTAAGGTCATGGAGTGGCTTAGCCAGTCTCCAGACCTCAATCCTATAGAAAATCTGTGGAGGGAGCTGAAACTTTGAGTTGCCAAACGTTAAAACCTTAAGGATTTAGAGAAATGTCTTACCTCTGTGCTTGCCAACAAGGGTTTCTGCACCAAGTACTAAGTCATGTTTTGCTTGGGGATCAAATAATTATTTCACTCACTGAAATGCAAATCAATTTCTAACCTTTATATAATGTGTTTTTTCTGGATTTTTTGGTTTATATTCTGTCTCTATGCGTTAAAATAAACCTATTACAAAATCAGCAGGGGATCAAATAAATATTTTCCCCACTGTAGTTGTTTCTTTTGTTTTGAGCAAGTTTGTTTTTATTTTTTATGTGCACGTAGGGTGCTGTTTACTCCCGGACACACAGATGATCACATGGCATTATTCCTGGAGGAGGAGCAAGCTATGTTTTCAGGTGACTGTATTCTAGGAGAGGGAACGGCTGTGTTTGAGGACCTCCATGATTACATGAAGTCACTGCAGAAGCTCCTCAGCATGAAGGCTGACCTCATATATCCAGGTAAGTACATGTGCTTTTTGTCAGAGTGCTTTCTACATCACATTTTCAGTGACACTATGAAATGTTTGTATTTGTGTGTCAGGTCATGGTCCAGTGGTCCAAGATGCTTTTTCTAAGATCTGTGAGTATATAACTCACCGCAATGCAAGAGAACAGCAGATCCTAAACGTTCTGCAGGAGAACAACAGAACTGCGTTCACCTCCAGCGAACTGGTTAAAGTGGTGTACAAGGTTCAACTCTTTTCTAAATGATCTTAGCTCTTTAATTAGAATAAATCCAAAAGCATTTACATTTCTAGTATTTAATACATTTTAATACAATTTTGACATTGTCAAACCTGCAGTCCACAAGGAGAGAAAAGGAAACAACAGTGTGTACCAAACGTATAAGACATTGAACTTTTTATTTAAAAAAAAAATGTAATTTAGATCTAGATCATTAATCATAAATACAAATATGTAACTTTGTGAACTCCTTTGTCCAGACGGGGGACAATCCACATAGCATTCTGAAAGTCATGTTTATTTTATAAATTCAAATTTCCCTTGATTTGTTATGCTGATAATGCAAATTGTAATGAAAACATTTGTATGAAATCCTAAAACTGCAAAAGAAACACATTTTCACCAGTGGTCTCAGATGCTTGTTCCCCATTGTATGTGAAGTTAACTTTACATTTGTTGGTTCTGTTTAAGTGGTGACTGCTTTAACAGACAATGTGCAAAGAATGAGAGTACATTATTTATATAAATGTTGTTATTATTTTTTAAACTGTGTACATTACATGATTTTCATGTGCTTTTTTTGTTGTATGTATGCCAGGAGACCCCTGAACACCTGCACAGAGCTGCAGAGTTTAACTTGCTGCACCATTTAAAGAAACTCCACAAGGAAGGAAAGATCTGCCTGGGTATGTGTGAGTGTGTGCATGCATGCAGGTGTTTATTTGTGCATGTCTGTGTGTGCAAATGTGCTCTATTGTCTGACTGTGTTAACGTTAATGTTTGTTTCCCTGCAGCTGAAGGCTCAAATGAGAAGAAATGGAAGAGCAATTTGTGACAGTTTTTTAGCCCACACACTCATCACCCACAGTGACTAATAAAAGGTTCCCAGTGAAGTAAAATGGACTTAAGGGGACACTGGGACTAGTCACTTTTTTCAAATGGTGACCTTCTGTGAAAACCTGCTCTGATAGGAGGCCATTTACATTTATTGTGCAGACCCATTTCTCCAAATTGCCTTAACATATTTTTTTTCCCGCATTTTTACGGTGTTGCGCGTTAACTAATCACACACGATTCCGTTGAGTTTATGAATGCAGCGGCCAATCAGAGGCGTTACGATGAGTCATCGCTGAAACACCGGAGTTTTGTTGTTCAGTGCGCGCGCTCGCAGACTGAATTCTGCTCTCTCACGAATTCTCTCATAAACAACAAAGTGTATGGAATCAGATTTGTGGCAAATAAAATGAACCTAACTTTTGCGAAAACGAACAAAAATATACATTGATAAATGGGAAAAACACTCTGAAAATAAAAACAATCAACTAAATAGCAAAAAAAAGTAACATCGTCTTCAAATAAACTGCATTCTTTGTTGACTTCACTTTCAGCTTCACTTTTGCTAAACGCAGTTTTGAATGCGCTGCCAGTGTTTTCGTTTTCGCTTTCCAAGTTTTTGTTTGCGCTTCGCAAATTTACGTTCGCCATTCTGGCACAAACCTAGGCCCGTATTCACAAAACATCTTAAGGCTAAAAGTAGCTCATAACTCGGCGATTTAGGAGAAAATCTTAAAAATAATGAGTGTCAGTCCTAAATTTAGGACTCCTAAATTTTTGCTCTAAGAGTGTTTCACAAAGCGTTTTAACACTAAAAATAGCTCCTAAATCTGTGAAACATTAGGAGTAGTGAAGAGGACTCCTAAGTCACTAAGACCAAGCCACAAACTATCCTAAAATGGCTGTTGCCGGCAATCTGCCTCAGAATATAAACATTTTAGAAACATTTGACGATAATGAGCTTTTAAAAAGGTATCACCTTTGGTTTTGGAGGTTATCCCAACTCCAAATTTTCCTTTGATTATATCTTTGTTTTCATTAACCAGCTGGGCAAGAAGTAACGGCTGTTCTTGCATCCAGTTTGGTTTTCTTTTATGTTTGCATGCCTTACTATCAGCCATGATTATTCTACTCTGTTAATTAAAAGGCTGTTTATATGCATATTCACTAATTATGAGAAGCACACATGTAAGAGGCTGACAATAAGCTGAACATATACTTGTTTAATTAGTGACACGTAGCCTGCATTTTAAAATCTTTATTTGAATGTGGCAACATAATGTTGCGCTCTTCAATATTTCTATGAATAAATCTCTGACAGAGACTATCAGCCAATCACTGTGGGCATAGTTAGTAAGCAAGCTGATATCATCCATAGCAACAAGGTCAACCGCGCCGTTACTCTTAGCTTAAGACTTCTCTCTATTCCTCAGTAAAAGTTTGTCTCAGCAGCTTTGTGAATAGGTTTTAAGAGAAAACTCTTAGCTAAAAACTTTTACTGCTATTTAGGAGAACTCTTAGTGGTAAGATAAAATGTTTTGTGAATACGGGCCCTGATCTCATAAAAGTGCAGAGGTATGTGTGATGTAACAAGTATAAGAGATTTATTCATCGTACAGTGTAGACAGCTTCACTGATTATAACGGGAGTGTTTTTTAAAGTGCATAAACTCCTGCTAGTCAGTGATGTTTTTTTGGTAATGTAAATGTTTTTTGCTCGTTTTCTATGGCTGCTGTTTGAATAACTGAGGAAATGTAAGCATTATAATTAGTAACTTACAATGTTTCTGTTAAACTGTGATCATGTTAAATACAAATTCAGTCATATTAAAAATATTTTATGATAGATTACACTAACATTAGACTGCTTTTAGTCTTATCCTGGAGTTGGTTCACTCTCCGGCTATGAAACTAAGTAATTAATTAAATTAAAACGATAATATCGTGTATCGGCGATCTCACAGGCTGAAGATATGACTACAGAGCATATCGCCAAACACTAGTATGCGCTTCAGTCAACAAAAATGTATTTATTCCACAAGAGACTGTACAATAACATGTAAATGTAAAATAAAGCAGCTTTTATGAGGCTAATGCTATAACTGGAATATCATATCAGTGTAAATGATTCTAAACATATTTTTCAAAAGTACAATTCCTTTCTATAGCTGTAATTATTTAATCAGAAAAATAACAAGTGCACCTTTAATGTGTAACATTTTATCATTTTAAATGCTGTACACCCCTTTCATTTGAGATGTTTAATGGCTGAAGCATTTCATTAATTGTGTTCTGCTAAACCACTGTTAATCAAATGTGCAAATATCTTTTAAAAATGTATTTAAATAAATGATCATTGATTGACAGCTTGTTGTTTTCTAAAACGTTGCCTTATTTTTTTTTATTTGTAAGTAGAGGACATTGTTTCAGCCAGCCAGCCTAAAAGCGTTTGTGTAATTTTAAATTCATTTGAATTAAATCCATCTGTTAAAAGGTACAATTAAAGCAATTTTGAGGAAAACAGTATTTGCCCTCATCGTGAACCGGAAGTTAACGTTTATTTACTTGTACCCGCTGCGGTACAGACCGAATGCTCTTGGAGGCGATAGACTACTGCTTACAGCTATACCGTGAATAACGGCCAGCCCGTGCTACCCCCTCCGTCCAAGGACAAGGATATTTTGATCACACGGCGAAGATCTGATGGTGTGTTGGAGCCGCTTGCAGAGGGAGGCGATAGATTACCGTTTAACGGCGCCTGTGGAATTAATCGTGGTTATTTATCTGGAGCAGATAACGGGACAGAATGCGCGCGTGTGATGCGGCCGAGCGCGCGCTCTGCGCCGCTGCAGTATCCGATCAGAGGCGCGTGAGCCCTCAGCTGCTGGTCGACCGTCGATTCATTGTGTTGTTTTGGTGAATATGTGTCGAATAGAAAATGAAAATGGTGCTGTAAACAAACAAAGAGCGTGCTTATATATAGTTGTTATAAAGCATATATGTTTATAAGTATCTGTTAAGGGGTTTTGTAAATGAGCCAGCGCAGAATGTCTGCGTCTCTACAGCGTTTATAAACAGGTCGGATAGCCGCTGCCCGTCAGGATGGCATCCGGTGCTGGAGGGGGCCTCGCGCCCACGAAACAGTTCCCGTACTTGTGTGAGGAGTCTACTCAGGGTTTGAAATCTAAGAGCCTCCCGGTGCTCAGCGACAGTCAGGCTCCGGAGCAGGACGCGGATCAGACTCTGCTCTCTGCCCCGCACAGCTCGCCCCGGTGCGGCTCCCCCGTCAGGACAGAGTGTCGTGAGCCGGAGGGTCGCGGCGTTGCTGCGCTCTTTACATTCCGGCTGCCGCCGGTGCCGGTGAGGCGCTATGTGGACGTGATCCTGTCGGACTCGCGCTGCTTTCTGTTCTGCATGTGTTACCTCACCTTTATTCAGTCTCTGATGGTGTCCGGCTATCTCAGCAGTGTCATCACCACCATAGGTAACATACTTGACAACTGACAGATCTCTCTCTTCTCTTCTCTTCTCTTCTCTTCTCAGTTAAATTTCTACTTTTCACTTAAAGTCTCATGTCTCAACTTGTCTCATCTCACCCTATGATCTCCATCCATCCCAATTTCTTAATTTCACAATCTCATCTTTTCCTAATCTCTCAGTCTCATCTTGATGTCATCTACTCTGAATATAATTTCAGTCTCATATCTCTTTCTTAACTTCTCTCTCAATAGCGTTTGTCTCATCACCTATCTATGTCTCTTATTCCACTGTCCTCTTTTTTCAATCTGAATTTTTTTCCTATCTCCTTACAATCTCCCATTTTTTCAATCTCTTCTCAAAACCATCTGCCTTCATCTCTCATTTCTCATGTGGTCTCCTCACCTCTCATCCCAAACTCAAATTTGTCCATCTCATTTTAAACTTCTCTGAGTAACATCTCTTCACTCAGTCTCTATCTTATCTTGTGTCATAACATTTTAGTTTCTAATTTAGTTTTATCCTAATCTCCTCTCAGTCTCATCCCCTCTGCTCTCAATAACATCTCATCTCCAGTCACCACCAAATCTAATTCCAGTCTCTATCTCATGTCATCTCAACCTCCTCACAATGTTCATTCCATTACAATCTCCAGTTTTTCAATCTCATCTCCTCTTAATAACATTTTGATCTCATCTCAACCTCATCTCCTCTCATTCTCATTTCAGTCTCATGTCCAATTTTTTCAGTATCCATCTCTTTTCCTCTCAATAACATTTCAATCTCATCTTTTTTTATCTTCAATTCTCCTTATTATTTTAATCTCACGATTTCAAATATTAAATCGCATCTTCTCTTAATAATATTTCTTAATTTCTCATGTCATTTCAATCTCATTTACTCTTAATAACATTTTAGTCTCATCTCTTTATTTCTCATGTTGTCTCATTTTATGACAACCACCTCTTAATTTCCATCTGATCACAATCTCTCTTTTTCTCAATAACATTTCAATCTTGTCTCATATGGTCTCCTTTCAACTCACCCCAATCTCAAATTTCTCCATCTAATTAAAATCTCCTCTCCTCTCAACAACATCTCATCTCAGTCGCCATCTCATCTTGTCTCATCACATTCCAATCTATAACTTCTCAACCTCATCTCATCTTAATCTCTTCTCAATCTCATCTCCGTCTCATCCTCTCCTATCAACAATATCTCACCTCAGTTCATATTTCAATATTGGAGTATTTATGAATTTCATATTATATGAACCCTGTGTTTTCCAGAAAAGCGGTACAGTCTGCGGAGCTCAGAGTCGGGTCTGCTGGTCAGCTGTTTTGACATCGGTAGTCTCTTCGTTGTGGTCTTCATCAGCTACTTTGGTGGGCGGGGTCAGAGGCCGCGTTGGCTGGCAGTAGGGGGCGTGTTCATTGCCGTGGGTGCCGCCCTCTTCTCCCTACCTCACTTTATCTCTCCGCCATATCAGCTGGAAGAGCTGAACAGCACAGTAGGAGGAGAGGGGCTCTGTGCCAGTGGGAATGGCAGCGGACAGGAGAGGCCGGCACTGTCCAGGTGCCAGCGGGACAGGGAGGAGAGTGAGCACGCCCTGTATGTGGCGCTGTTCATCTGCGCTCAGATCCTCGTGGGAATGGGATCGACTCCCATATACACCCTTGGACCAACTTACCTGGATGACAATGTGAAGAAGGAGAATGCATCCCTGTACCTGGGTGAGTCGAAGTGAGGCTCTGTCTAATGGTGTTGTTGGATGGCTGGTCGTCTGTGTCAAATCAGTCAGGTAGTGTGTAGTTTGTTTGGGGCCACTTTTTTTTCTTACATGGGATCTACGCAACCACCACTTTGTTGCTTCAAATTCATACAAGTTCAGATTCATTCAAGTTCATAAACCGATTGTAAAACTAATCCATATGAATTTAGTGGTTAATTTTCTGAAGAGACTTGATCACTTTATGAGCAGATTTAATTTAGACTTTGTATTATGAGCACTTGTGTTATTTGGCTCTTTATGATGAATCGTTTGTTGTATTCCTCATTTGTAAGTCGCTATGGATAAAAGCATCTGCTAAATGAATAATTGTAAATTCCTAATTTTTGTTAAAGTGTACGTTTTTTTAAGGTTTTCTAATATTTGTATTTTATTTTACTTCAGCTTTGCTCCAATTAATAAAAACGAGTTTTAGTTTTATGTTAAAAATAACGACATTGAGTCTGTGCAGCCACAACCCTATATAATCAGATTTGGTTTGCTATGGATTCGGGTGTTAGTCTTACTAGTTTAGGAGAAACTTCTGTATTCTGTACATGCATGGAACAATATTTTAGGAGATTTACTTCAGGTTTAATACCCAAAACATTTAGCCTAATGTGTGTGTAGTCAGTATTCATAGAATTAATTTACTCTAAAAACATTTTAAAATAAAAAGTCAACATTTGGAACTGATATTCTTCTATTAATTAGCCAAGTGGGCATGGTAACAGTCCTTGCTCATAATCTCAAAATTACAAATATCAGCTGTTTATACCAGATCTGAATTCTGGCATGCAAAGTCTGTAACCACCTACAGTAGCATGCGACAGCTAAAGAAATTCCATTATTCTCGTTTTGTGCATGCTTAGCTATCATGTATGTAATGGGAGCTCTTGGACCAGCCGCTGGGTATCTGCTGGGTGGGATTCTGATCGGATTCTATGTTGACCCCGGGACCATTGTCAATATTGACCAGAGTGACCCACGGTTTGTAGGAAACTGGTGAGGAAAATCTTGTCTCTCATTTGCTGTTTATCAGTTAACATTCAGTAAACCTAACAGCACTGTAACCCTCTCTCTGTCTGGCTCTCTTTCTCAGGTGGAGTGGGTTTCTCCTGTGTGCTGTGGCGATGTTGTTTGTGATCTTCCCCATGTTTTCCTTCCCTAAAAAACTTCCACCGCGGCACAAGAAAAGTAAAAGACGTGTAAAAAAGGGTGCAGGTGATGTCTCCAGCGATGACGAGATGATGAAGGAAAAGAGCCAGGCTGTCTCGTCCTCCATGGGTTTTGGCAAAAATGTCAAAGGTGAAACCTAATATCAAATCTAAAATCTGATTCGGTTCGGATCAGATCTAAATACTCTTTTCCATCTTGCTAGCTATCTGTAAAACCCACATCTCTGGAAGTTATCTGAGCAGATTTGTAGTAGTTTGAACCGCTCACAACACTCTTTTGGTCATCTTTGAAGAATCATGTCACACTAGATATTTGACATAGCTAGGATTTCCGAAGAGTCGCTTTTTATAAATGGCTAGCAAGTTGGACATGGTAATTTTATTTTATTTTATTTTATTCATTTCATTTCCTTACTTTTATTCAAAACAATAAATATTTTTAATATTTAAAACAATTTTTGTAATATTTATATACTAATATATATATATTATATATTTTTCTTTTTTTCTTTTAGTTTGGGTAATTTTGTTATGTTTTGCCTTTTTCATTAGTTTTAGTTTTTTCTGTATTTATATATTTAAAGGGGTCATATGATGCGATTTCCAGTTTTCCTATCTCTTTGGAGTGTTACAAGCTGTTCATGAAGAATCATGTCACACTAGATATTTGACATAGCTAGGATTTCCGAAGAGTCGCTTTTTATAAATGGCTAGCAAGTTGGACATGGTAATTTTATTTTATTTTATTTTATTCATTTCATTTCCTTACTTTTATTCAAAACAATAAATATTTTTAATATTTAAAACAATTTTTGTAATATTTATATACTAATATATATATATATATATATTTTTTTATATATATATTTTTTAGTTTGGGTAATTTTGTTATGTTTTGCCTTTTTCATTAGTTTTTGTTTTTTCTGTATTTATATATTTAAAGGGGGTCA
>NW_015657961.1:460648-468479 GCF_001515625.1 Sinocyclocheilus rhinocerous | reverse complement strand
ACTAGAAATCAGTGGTTAAGTTGTATTTACAACACTGTTCCAGAACAGTTCAACCCAAATGCAGACATGGTTTTATGTTTACGCGGCGCGATGCAACGCAATGCGTAAAAAGACAGTATAAGTCATTATAATCCATAATTATGTCCCCACTGGATGCAATGAATGCCTCGTTTATAATGGGTTTTTATTGGTTTTGTCTCGTCGCACCGGGACAATGCATCACAGTTTGGTAAGGTGCGTAACATTTCCGTCACATGCTTGAGGTATTCGGCCAATCACAACGCATTGGATAGCTGGCCAATCAGAGCACACCTCGCTTTTTCAGACCGATGAGCTTTGTAAAAATCGACGTGTTTCAGAAGGCGGGGCATAGAGGAGAAACAATAATGTACAGTATGTGGAAAATAATGTTTTTTGAACCTTAAACCGCATAAACACATTTCATTACACCAAATACACCAAATAATGTTCTTTTTAGCAACATCATACGACCCCTTTAACTTGACTTTTATTTCAGTTTTATTAACTTCAGTTACTTCAGATTACTTATTTTACTTCAATTATATTTAGATATTTAATTTTTTATATCAAATATGTATATTTTATGTTATTTCAGCTTTATTTCAGTTAACGAATATAGTTTTAGTTAACAGTAACAACACAGATTTTTAGTATGAGCATATTTTGGATGTGCTCATACCAAAATTCAAATTTTAAATTCAAATTATAAATCTGTGTTGTTTCTCTCTCTCTGTCTGTTTCTGTCTCTCTCCAGATTTGCCAAAAGCAGCAGTGCGTATATTGAGCAACGTGACGTTTTTATTCGTGAGTTTGTCATATACGGCGGAATGTGCCATTGTCACAGCCTTCATCACTTTCATTCCCAAATTTATTGAATCTCAATTTGGTGTTCCAGCATCTAATGCCAGTATATACACAGGTACAACACAAACACACACACACAAACATGTGTCGATCTGATCTCAGTACTCACTATGGGTGTCTATTAATTGTGCATTTGTGTGTGCAGGTCTGATCATCGTACCCAGTGCAGGTGTCGGTATTGTTTTAGGTGGGTACATCATTAAGAAACTGAAGCTGGGTGAAAGAGAAGCAGCAAAGCTGGCCATGATCTGCAGCGGCGTGTCTTTGCTATGCTTTTCCACTCTCTTCATTGTCGGCTGTGAGAGCATCAACCTCGGTGGAATCAATATCCCTTACACCACCGGGTAATGGAGTAAAACCCTCTAGACATGCACATAAATATCACCTGCAAACATGAGCTGCACTGAATGATGTTCGATCTGTTTTTTTGCAGGCCAACGCTGACTCTGTCTCACCGAAACCTGACAGGAAGCTGTAACGTCAACTGTGGCTGTAGGATTCATGAGTATGCACCTGTCTGTGGCTCTGATGGCATCACTTACTTTAACCCGTGTCTGGCTGGCTGCAGCAACATCGCCAACCAAACCTCAGGAGTGAGTCATTTTTAACCAAGGGTTTTTAAAACAAAGGCTGTAGTCAATTGAAATGTAGATCAAGAATGAATTCATGGCTTGACAAAACCATGTTGGGGTTTATTTTGCTGTATTGTCTAAATGATTGCATGTTCTCTGACTTTAAAATGAATGCTGTTTAACTTTTAAAAATAATTTAATCATTATTTTTTGTAAAGGAATCCTAATGTTACATTATGTTGCTAAAGGGGCCAGGGACCCCTTTAGAGTAGAGAAAACTTTCTAAGGACCCTCTCATAACTATAACAGTGATTAAGCACAATTTGTACTCTTAGATGCAATCGGAACCTTTTTTTTCTGATTCCCTTTTTTCTGTTTTCATCTTGGACTTTGTTTAAATGGTTAATTAAGCTGTTGTAAACAAAACATTTACATTTATTCATTTGGCTGACGCTTTTATCCAAAGCGACTTACAGTTGAGGAATACAACAAGCGATGTAGCATAAGATGGCAAAAAACACGAGAAGTGCCCGTTATACATCACTCAAAATGCTAGGCCAGGAGGATAATAAGAGAACAGAAAAAGTGAAGGCATGGCATTTTTATTATTGTTATTATTATTATTGGAGGCAGTTAGATGCTCACAGAACAGATTAATTTTCAGTGAAGATTGTGAGGGATTCGGCTGTTCGGCTGGAGTTAGGTAGGTCATTCCACCAACAGGGTATGGTGAAAGAAAACATCCTTGAGACTGATTTTGTGCCTCCCTGCGATGGGACCACGAGCCACCACTCATTTACCGACCGCAGGCTTCTGGAGGGGATGTAGATGCATAAGAGAGAGCGGAGGTAGGAGGGTGCGGAGCCTGTGGCAGTTCTGTAGGCAAGCACCAATGTCTTGAACTTGATGAGACCCGCGACTGGAAGCCAGTGCAGAGAGATGAGAAGTGGTTTGACGTGGGCTCATCTCTTGGGCTCATTGAATACAAGACGTGCTGCTGCATTCTGAATCATTTGCAGAGGTCTGATTGCACATGTTGGAAGTCCAGCCAGAAGAGCATTGCAATAGTCCAACCTAGAAATGACAAGGGCCTGGACAAGAAGCTGTGTTGCATGCTCTGTTAGGAAGGGTCTGATTTTCCTGATGGTGTGTAGTGCAAACCCGCATGATCGTGCTGTTTTTGCAATGTGATCTTTAAAGGTCAGCTGATCATCAAGGATCACCCCAAGATTCCTGGCCGAACTCGATGGGATTATCGTTGATGAGCCCAGTTGGATGGTAAACTGGTGCTGTACTGATGGGGTAGCTGGGAAGATGAGAAGAAAGCATGTATTAAAAGTTTAACAAAAATTTTATTTTTAGGGTTATATTAAATTCATTTTATTTTTCTCAAATTCCATTTTATTGTTCCCAAATGGTTTGTGTACCTTCTGGTCATTTAATTTTCTACTCAAAAAGAAATAAATAGAACGGTTTGATTTTGAAGGAAATCAAACCGAGAGAACGGTTTGATTATGTGGGCGCGGCCCTGCTGATTTTAGCCCACTCATTTTATTCTAGGCCTAAGAAAAACCTCACAGGTAACATATTTTCATTCGCTATTACAAACAAAAACAATTGAAGCTATACATCTCGTATAGAGTGCAACTAGTAGACTACTGCACTTCTCCGGTCGGCGGAGGTGCTGGCGCGATCCTGATAAGAAGATGGGGGTCAAAAGGGGCGTTTCAGGGCCGCCCACACATTCGAAAACAAATATTAAAGCATAATCTATTTTTTTACCCATGAACAAAAATACGAAAAATCTAGCTTAATTTTTGTTTTTCCGTTTCTTGAACAAAAAAAACGAAAATGAAACCATTTCTCTTTATTACTTTTTAAGTAGAAAATCAAATGACCAGAAGGTACATGGACCCCAAATTCAGCGTTTTCGGTTTTAATTTTTCTGGATTAAATTTTAAAGGTTTAAATCAATTTTAATAATTAAAAATCATGCCTAAACAATGTAATTCATACAACTTAATAATCTATTTATATTTTTAAAATCTTAGGACCCTATCAAATGTTTTTATTTTTTTAAATTTTTTATTCTGTTTGTTTTAATTTTTCTGAATTTATGATTTAATGCAAGTTCATTATCAAAAGTGGTAGTTTGAACAATTCCTTTTATTTTTAGGCAAACAAAGTGCCATTTTATTCATCCAAGATTTGCCAAATTCCATGACATTCCACGTTATACAGCATAACGCATAATACAGTAAATAAAATTTTTATGACTAAATTCCGCAATTCAGTACACATTTTCCTTATTGCGAAAATCAAAGGTCCTAAATTAATTTTCAGACACCTGGCTTTGAGTCGTGGATCCCAGACCCCACTTTGATGGTAGCCTAAATATTTATATGAAAAAAATTGTTGTCGAGACTTTGTGTCTGTCAGTATAGTTGACATTTTTCATGTGTATCGTAATGTATGTATTTCTCCTTCTCAGATCAGAAACTATTCGGACTGCGCATGCGTTCAGAGCAGACAGGTGATCACTCCGTCGGGAGGAAACCACGAGCTGCAGGTGGTGATTGTGAAGACGTACCTGAACGAGAACGGTTACGCACTTGCAGGAAAGTGTGAGCGCACATGTGGAACCCTCATCACCTTCCTCATCTTTCTCTTCATCGTCACTCTCATAACCGCCTGTGGTCAGCCGTCCGTCATCATCGTTACGCTCAGGTCTGCCTCTCTCCATGTACTCCGCTATCATCTCTTTTTGCCTCTTTGTTTTGCTCATCCCGATTATTTCCTGAGCAGGTCAGTGGAGGAAGAGGACAGGCCGTTTGCTCTGGGAATGCAGTTTGTTCTTCTCAGGACTCTTGGTAGGATTGGACAGATTTAATTGAATTTATCTTTTTTTTTTTTTTTTTGACCGTCCACTAAAGCTGGACAAATTGAATATCGAATAATATTCATCATATGTTCAGGATAGTTTTGCTGACAATATTAAACTTTAAGAATTAAGCTTGATTTTAATGCTCTTTTTATTTGGCCTTTCCATTTCCCGAAGACCATATCAGTAGACTTTTTGGCTCACGACTTAGAAGAATATTAAGACCAAGATGTTATAATAGCATCTATGAATTAACCTTCATTAGTAAAAATGGCTTTGGAGTTTGAAGGAAGTTTAATTTCCGTGAATCAGTTCAAACTGTCTGATTCAGTCATTGAAAATTCTGATTTAATGATTTTCTGATGAATGATTCATATGCACCTTCACTCAATAGTGTTCAGTGAAATCTCACAGTGGCATTTTCATATATCAAAATGTTAATGACGTATTTGTCTTCAATGGCTGTTTGGTCAAAATGACTTCCTCTAACCAAAATGAAGCCTTTTTAAAGCCATTTTAGAGCAAGTACAATGATACTGAAAAGTTTGGTGTCGGTAAGATCTTTAATGTCTCTTATGCTCAACAAGGCTGTATTTATTTGATCAAAAATACAGCAAAACAGTAATATTTTTAAATACTATCACAGTTTAAAATAGCTTCACTATTGTAATATATTTTAAATTGTAATATATTTCTGTGATGGCAAGACCGAATTTTCCTTCACAAATCTTTCTAATTTACTGATTTGGGTGCTCAATAAACATTTTTTATCATTACCAACAGTTGTTCTGCTTTTGTAGAAACATTTTTTTCTAGGATTTTGTTGGTGAATAGAAAGTTAAAAAGAGCAGCATTTATTTAAAATATAAATCTTTTGTAACATTATAAATGTCATTATTCACAATTTTGATCAATTTAATGTGTCCTTGCTGAATAAAAGTATTAATTTCTTAAAAAAATAAATTTAAAAAACTTACAGAGCCCAAACTTTTGAACGGTAGTATATGTAAAAATCAAGACATAAATATTATTTGAAAGGCTGAAAATATCTTGAATTTTTTTTCGCCCCACCCTACTGTCAACTACCACAGTGTTTTAATCAGTGGATTGCTAAATGAATGAATATTCAAACAGTTTTTTATATATTTTCTTTTTCTTTCTGCCTCTTCAGCCTACATCCCCACTCCTATCTATTTTGGAGCTGTGATTGACACCACCTGTATGCTGTGGCAGCAGGATTGTGGTTTCCATGGGTCGTGCTGGGAGTACGATGTCACTTCCCTCCGCTTTGTTTACTTTGGGCTGGCAGCGAGCTTGAAGTTCCTGGGCTTCCTGTTCATTTTCCTTACCTGGTATTCGCTGAAGCGGTGCGAGGAGCAGACACACACACACACACACACGCTTTCCCCGCTGGACACGGTGAGCCACCTCATCTGTCACGCAGGAGGTCACAAAGGCCACGCCCGCACACGCTCCTGTCCTGTCTTCCTGCCACGCCTGCCTGAACACTCCCATGCTGCCATGCCAACTGGACACGCCCTTAGCCGTGGTAACAGTTGCCCTGGCAATGGCCTGAAAGCAATAACTCCACCCATACGGTCACTTGAAAAAGTGGCGGTGTGAGGATTGCAGCCATGCACACACATATATACACACACACACACACACACATACTTGCTCATACACATGCATGCAAACATCATACAATTATGAGGGCCGATTATGTAAATGGAAACGTACCACACCGCTTATAGCCATTGCTGGTGCCTTTTTTTTTTAAACACACACACACTTCAAAGACACATTATCACAGGATTTGTGTAAAGCACTGATTAGTAATAAAACTTTTTTGACACAATACCTCAGCAGGACGAATACCTCATCACATACAAATGCAGACATGCTCGAACACATATAACATGGTCATCTCATCTAGTTACCTACAGTATAGTGTTAGTTGTGCACATACTCTTGCTTCTCCTGTACAGCCATTCATTTTTCAACAGTGAAGGGAAAGAGACTGCAAACTGCACTGAAACCAGGGTCAGGCTATAGAACCAAACGTGCAATTAATGTCGTTTAAAATTTAGTATTTAGTGTCATGTCCAGAATCTGGAAATATCTGGTTTCTCATGCAACATTTCTCTGAAATCACTTTATAACATGTTTGAATAATTCGACAACCAGAACATCTATTTTTAAGTTTTATAATTTAATTCCTAAGAAACTTCTTTTTGTAAAATGTTTTACCCAAAAACTGCACTTGTGTTATCTTTAAAATGAGTGCGACTTGGTTCTGCAGTTCCAGTGGTCTGTGTGGCTCCTCCCTCCGCTAGGTGACGCTGTGAACTCGTCAGCGCGGGACCACGTGTGTTGCTTTTCATGACATGCGTCCGCTACGTGTTTCGGCCCTTCCGTGTGCTCTGTAGAGGAGTCGCGTGCGCCGCAATCATGGCTCTGTACAACTTTAAAAAGATTATGGTGGTTCCCACCGCTAAGGTAGGAAAATGACACCGTGTTTTTACTCACATATGCGGGGTTAAATGTTATAGAAAGTATTGTGGGTGTTTGTGTTAATAACGGACATTGACAGTATGTTGCTTGTGTTGTACACACGTGCGCGCGGTGTTGAGCCATTTAACGTTTCATGTGTTTAATTGTATTTATTCACTTAACATTCAACATGTTTTTACTGGCGTCATATGTTAAAATGAAGAATGAGTAGTAATGGGCTTAAAACACCTGAAGAGGGATGAAGATCTTGTTAAGATATTTTGATTAATTGATTAATTTTATATCATTGTTCCAGGATCTCATGATCATGGAAAACCTTGAAATTTAATAATTCTTTCATAATTTCCTTTCCATTCATGGGAAATGCAGATACAGTAGAAATTCAGAGAATATACGTTTTTCTAGTTGC
Source organism: Sinocyclocheilus rhinocerous (assembly GCF_001515625.1). NCBI lineage: Eukaryota > Metazoa > Chordata > Actinopteri > Cypriniformes > Cyprinidae > Sinocyclocheilus > Sinocyclocheilus rhinocerous. The sequence goes on along the minus strand of NW_015657961.1, from coordinate 461,218 downwards.
ACTTCACTGTCTAAAATTGAAAAAGCATTTAATATTATGTTTATTATATAAATATTATATAAAAGTAATCATTAATGCTGGAATAATCATAATAAAGTCATGGAAAGTAATTTTCTCCACATATCTGTGAACCCTGGTGTTTATCAGTATGGTAATTTGAATTTTTTTTTATTGTTAAAAAAATCAAACACAAGTTTATTTATCTGTCTGATTTTCTTCCTGCAGGATTTCATAGATCTGACTTTATCCAAAACCCAGCGAAAAACTCCCACTGTTATACACAAACACTACCAGATCCACCGAATAAGACATTTCTATATGCGCAAAATCAAATTCACCCAGCAGAACTACCATGATCGACTGTCACAGATCCTCACCGACTTTCCCAAACTGGACGTAAGTATCACACTAACTTCACAACACGCATAGGACAAAGGTTATGTGTGTTGATCCTTCTTAAAGGGTTAGTTCACCCAAAAATGAAAATTAGGCTGTGTTTTACTCACCCCCGAGGCATCCTAGGTGTATATGACTTTCTTCTTTCAGACGAATCCAGTCGGAGTTATATTA
>NW_015657961.1:459667-460637 GCF_001515625.1 Sinocyclocheilus rhinocerous | reverse complement strand
TGTGGCTGACTCTTAACTTTTATAAAGAATATCTCTTTGGATTTGAGACTTTAGTCTTTGCAAATTTACAGATCTTCTTTATGCACCAAGAGCTTGTAACACTCCAAAGAGAAAGGAAAAAATGAAATCGCATCATATGACCCCTTTAAGATATTTTGATTAATTGATTAATTTTATATCATTGTTCCAGGATCTCATGATCATGGAAAACCTTGAAATTTAATAATTCTTTCATAATTTCCTTTCCATTCATGGGAAATGCAGATACAGTAGAAATTCAGAGAATATACGTTTTTCTAGTTGCACTTCACTGTCTAAAATTGAAAAAGCATTTAATATTATGTTTATTATATAAATATTATATAAAAGTAATCATTAATGCTGGAATAATCATAATAAAGTCATGGAAAGTAATTTTCTCCACATATCTGTGAACCCTGGTGTTTATCAGTATGGTAACTTGATTTTTTGTTTATTGTTAAAAAAATCAAACAAATTTATTTATCTGTCTGATTTTCTTCCTGCAGGATTTCATAGATCTGACTTTATCCAAAACCCAGCGAAAAACTCCCACTGTTATACACAAACACTACCAGATCCACCGAATTAGACATTTCTATATGCGCAAAATCAAATTCACCCAGCAGAACTACCATGATCGACTGTCACAGATCCTCACCGACTTTCCCAAACTGGACGTAAGTATCACACTAACTTCACAACACGCATAGGACAAAGGTTATGTGTGTTGATCCTTCTTAAAGGGTTAGTTCACCCAAAAATGAAAATTAGGCTGTGTTTTACTCACCCCCGAGGCATCCTAGGTGTATATGACTTTCTTCTTTCAGACGAATCCAGTCGGAGTTATATTAAAAATAGTCTTTGATCTTTCAAGCTGTTTAATGCCACTCAGCGGATGTTGCATGCATCAGTCCAAAAGAACTTAAATAAAAATCGCCCATCCATAAAA
>NW_015657961.1:459250-459569 GCF_001515625.1 Sinocyclocheilus rhinocerous | reverse complement strand
TGTGATAACGTAAGAAAAGTAGTTTAAATGTTTTGCCAATTGCTTGAGCAACTTAATATTTAAATCTAGAAGTAAATGCAAAAGTAAAAAGCATTAAATAATGTGTTGCTTATATTTATTGTGTTTAAACATGTCTGAGAAAGATTGTATTACTGTACTGTGTAAGAAAAATAATTGCATTTTCAGCATTTTCAGTGACAATGTTTGGATTTGAAATAAAAATAATGGATAAATGTTGTGTTTGTGGTAAACAGCCACGGATCAGTAGCGGACTCCTGTGTGAAAGCTGCTTCCCCTCTCACAAGAGTCACCTAAAAGG
>NW_015657961.1:451033-459093 GCF_001515625.1 Sinocyclocheilus rhinocerous | reverse complement strand
AAAAAAGAAGGCTTTAAAAAGATCGGTATCGGTGATCGGTATCGGCAGATACTGCTTTCTGTGATCGGCGATCGGTGAGCGGCCTAAAAAAAACTGATCGGAGCACCCCTACTGTAAACAAACGTTGGCTTTCACGAGACTCACTGGCGCATGCACAGCACTGACCTCATACGTCATGCTCCCGGAACTGCTTCTGTGTACAACTGTTGGCGCAAGCTGCATTAAAGTGATTATTACGTTTTGAATATGGATATTTTTCTTTCTACAAAAACGCATCGATTCACTACAGGAGACCTTTGTTCACCCCCCGGAACCGTGCGAGAGACTTTTTTAAAAAAAAATTTTTATGGATGGACGATTTTTATTTAAGTTCTTTTGGACCGAAGCAATGCAACACCCGCTGAGTGCCATGAACAGTTTGAAAGTTTAAAGACAATTTTTAATATAACTCCGACTGGATTCGTCTGAAAGAAGAAAGTCATATACAGCTAGGATGCCTCGGGGGTGAGTAAAATGCAGCCTAATTTTCATTTTTGGGTGAACTAACCCTTTAAAGATCCCTTTTTTTAGTAGATAAATGACTTCCAATGTGTGTGTTTCAGGACATTCACCCCTTCTATGCTGATCTGATGAATGTGCTGTATGATAAAGATCATTATAAACTGGCTTTGGGTCAGATCAACATCGCCAAAAACCTTATTGACAAGTGAGTCTGTTGAATTTATCAACATCATGCACATTACTTTTAGCATTAATTTGTGGCTGGTTTAATTAAATAAGTTGGCTGTTTTTTGTCTCATCTGTGGGTATTTGCAGTTCATTTAACTGGGTTAAACTGTATGTCTGTGCATTTGTAGTGTTGCTAAAGATTATGTGCGACTGATGAAGTATGGAGACTCGCTGTATCGTTGCAAGCAGCTGAAACGGGCCGCACTGGGTCGCATGTGCACCATCTTAAAGCGACAGAAACAGAGTCTGGAGTATTTAGAACAAGGTGCAAACACTTACACGCATCCACAGATACTTTCCAACATAAGACAATTTTTTGGTAAACTGAAACATAGACCGTGGCCAGATTATGTCATACAGATGCGGAATCATTGAATTTAAATGTTTATACTGTAGTGCTCAAACGTTTGGGGTCTGTAAGAATTTTTAAATGTTTTTTAAAACACTAACTCTTATGCTTACCAAGGCTGCATTTATTTGATCAAAAATACATTAAAAACAGTAACATTGTGAAATTGTAATTTAAAAATATTTTTATTTTAATATATTTTAAAATGTAATTCATTCTTGTGATGGCAAAGCTGAATTTTCAGCATCATTACTCCAGTCTTCAGTGTCACATGATCCTTTGGTGCTCAAGAAATATTTCTTATAATTATCACTGTTGAAAACCATTGTGCTGCTTAATATATTTATGTGGAAACCATTCAATATTCTTTGATGAATGGAAAGTGCAAAAGATCAGCATTTATTTGAAATGGGTATCTTTTGCAACAATTTAAATATCTTTACTGTCACTTTTGATCAACTTCTAAATGGTATATTATATACTTCTGAAGAAATATTTGGCTGCTTTGTTCAAAGCATAAATGTGCAAAAAAATAAGCACAAACTCTATTACATCATTTTAAAACTTTTAGATGCACATTATAAATGCATATTTATTTCATCATAGTGCGGCAGCATCTGTCCCGTTTACCCACTATTGACCCAAACACCAGAACCCTCTTGCTGTGTGGTTACCCCAATGTCGGCAAGTCCAGCTTTATCAACAAGGTTTGTTTGTGCTTGTGATTGTAGGTTAAATGTCAAGTGTGTGCTCTGTTTTTAATATTAAGTTTTAATGGAGTATGTGTGTACAGGTGACCCGTGCTGATGTTGAGGTCCAGCCGTATGCCTTCACTACCAAATCTTTGTTTGTGGGTCATATGGATTACAGATACTTGCGCTGGCAGGCGAGTGTTCGAAAAGTGCATGGTTTTCAGACAGTATTTAACTGCACTGATTTAATATTATACGAATATAATGAAAATGTTCCTAAACTGATGTTATACCTGATAATTATGGCTGTGTGTTTTTAGGTGGTTGATACCCCTGGTATTCTGGATCATCCTCTTGAAGAAAGGAATACCATAGAAATGCAGGCCATCACCGCTCTGGCTCACCTGCGTGCTGCTGTCCTCTATGTCATGGATGTGTCAGAGCAGTGCGGACACACACTCTCACAACAACTAGAGCTCTTCAACAATATACGGCCGCTGTTTGCCAACAAGGTACACACACATATAAAGATGTCAATTTAAATGCAGTAAAACGGTATATAGTTTTGTTGTGCTGAAGGATAGCAATGATGATTATTTGTGTGATGCAGCCTCTGATCGTGATGGCCAACAAGTGTGACGTGAGGAAGATCAGTGAACTCTCGGAGGAGAATCAGGTAACTGAGATTCTAAATCCTATTCAGGCCAGGAATTCCTGGAGCTTAAAGAAATTTAAAGGGGTTCTGTCATTATTTACTCTTAAGAATCTAGTGTGACTAGACTCTCCCATACGGTCACAATTCATAGTGAACACATCTTTTTAGCTTCAAAAATGTTGAAAAAGCATCCTAAAAAGTAGGTCCAGGTTTATGCATTATATTCAGAGGAGTCTAAAGCCGTATGAAAATCTGACAGGTGAACTCAAGCACTTCAAAACAATATGTGAATAAACGTCCCAAAGAACAGGATAACTCTTAATCACTTGAGAAATTTTAAGTATTATTTAAGTATTAAGAAATGAATGCTTTTATTCATAGGGATGTTAAATTGATCAAAATTGACAGTAATCTTTTTATTAAATCGTTTTATTTGACAGTAGTCTAATAATCCTGAAAAACATGCATCACGGTTTCCACTGTTTTCAACTTTAAGGATCATAAGAAATATGAGCCGAGCGTCAAATCGGCATATTAGTATGATTTCTGAAGGATCATGTGACACTGAAGACTGGCGTAGTGACTGCTGAAAATTCAGCCTTGCATCACAGGAATAAATTCTATTTTTAAATATAATAAAATAGAAAAGATATTTTAAATTGTAATATGTATTAAACCTATTTTACTGTTTTTGCCTTGGTGAGCGTAAGAGACTTCTTTCAAACACATTTTAATTTTATGGTGCTTTTTGTTCTTTTATTAACTTTTGGTGTGAAGATTCACCTTTTGTGTTTAGCAAAGTAACCACACACAAATTTGGGGACAATTTTCAGTTTCAATTTAACAGACGTTTTATAATAACCAGTTTTCTTCTTCCTAGCTTCATAAGCTTGCAATTGCATCATTTGACTAAGATATATGTTAATTTAATCTCAAACAGTTTAGAGGATGATAGGAGAAATCACGAGAAAATGGTTAGCTGCAACTGGTTGAAGCTTTCTGCAGTGAAACTGAAACTGAGCTCTATGTGTGAATGTAGAAAGTCTTTACGGATCTTACTGCTGAGGGGATCTTAGTGATTGAGACCAGCTCTCTGACTGAAGAGGGAGTGATGCAGGTGAAGGCTGAGGTAAGATCACAACCACTCACTCACACATGCTCACTGAAATCAGCCTATTCGTTTCATGTACCAATTTAGAGAGTAAGAGAGTATTGTAGGCTGATGTAGATTGGTGGTTTACAGGCATGTGATCGGCTGTTGGCTCACCGTGTGGACACAAAGATGAAAACCAAGAAGGTCCATGATGTTTTGAACAGACTCCATCTGGCAGTGCCCACCAAGAGAGATCAGAAGGTACATGCTCTTCGCACACTTCTTAGATCAGTGTCCGCTTGGTCATAAGCATATTTTATAAATGCTTGCTGCAAATGTAGTGCATTTGTAAAAGGTTTTGATTTGGTTTGTGCAGAATAGGCCTCCATTTATTCCTGAGGGGGCTCTGCTCCGTAGGAAGGCGATGGAGACGAATGCTCCCAAACGCAAACTGGAGAGAGACCTGGAGGTCGAGCTGGGAGACGATTACACACTGGATCTACAGAGTAAGATATAAACACACACATACACATGTACACAAATATAGACTCCAGACGCATCTAAAAATGTTGTCTTGTGTATTCAGAATACTGGGACTTGATGAATCCAGAAGAAAAGCAGGATAAGATTCCTGAGATTTGGGAGGGTCACAATATTGCTGACTACATTGACCCTGAGATCATGAAGGTATGAAAAAAAATGCATTAGATATTCTTTTCAGGTCCAAAAAAATGCCTCCTGAAATTCAGATTAGATGGATATGGATTTTTTTTTTCTTTCTCAAAATTGACCTTTTGTGGCCTCAGTATTGAATATTTGGTTACATCCTTGTTTGAGATGATGTTTTGAATTTCTGTCCCTTCTCTCATCCTCAGAGGCTGGAGGATTTGGAGCAGGAAGAGGAGCTGCGTGCGAAGGCCGGAGAGTACGACTCTGAGGAGGAGAGTGAGGATGAAGAGATGAAGGAGATCCGTCAACTCGCCAGTCAGATTCGCGAGAAACGGAAGCTGAAGGTTCTCGCATCCAAAGAAAAAGACACACAGGGATCCAGAATGCCCCGCACGGCCAAGAAGGTCAGTCTTTCTGTCCAGCAGTCTTATTTTTGTATATGTTTAAATGATAGCAAGTAGTTTAATATCAGATATTACTTACATATTTTAGGTAAAGTATGTAGTTATTAAGATTAATCGCTTCAAAAACCCATATTTTTTATTAACGTTTGGTAACATTTTATTTTACATTAACCTTGTTACACATTACATGTACTTACTGTAGTAATAACGTAAAGTATGCATAATTACACGCAACTAACCCTAAGTATTAGTTAGATGGTTAAAGATGGATCGATTTGATTGGTATACGTGGTGCAGGTGGAGAGAGCGACTCTGGAGAAGGAGATGGCTGATCTGGGTTTGGACATGACCGATAAAGATGATGTAAGATATTCCATTAGCCTGAAACTGTATTGGTAACGCACTTGATTTGGTATGCCATTTAATAATGGTGATCCATTTCTGAGCATTCTTGTGTTCACCTTATGTCCCTCTAGAGCCATTATGCTCGGAGATCTCGCTCTCTGGTCCGAAAGAGGAAGAGGGAAGTCTCTGCACCACCAACGTCACGCACTCGCAGTCAGAGCGCCTCCAGACCACCAAGGGACCAATCAGGAGTCAGAGATGCCAAGGTAGTTCCTGCGTTACCTGAAGCATAATCTTCTTTAACAAATCATATTCTGAAATCAATATTATAGATAGTATTATAAATATAATGGATATTAATATAAATTAATTTTCAAGACAAATATGAAATGAAATTATGAAAGGTAGTCAGTCATATTGCAGGTTATAGAGATTTTGCTAACACAAAGGTTCCCTTTGTAAAGGTTTATAAAGGTGTTCATTAATGACTAGTAATTAATTTATCATTGATAGACCGTTATAACTGCATGAATAACAAGGTTGACTTTAACACAGTACCTGCCAAATAGCGAGCCATTTTTAATTCATGTTATAAATGCTTAATAAATATTAAAGGTGTTCATTAATGACTAGTAATTAATTTATCATTGATAGACAGTTATAACTGCATGAATAACAAGGTTGGCTTTAACACAGTACCTGCCAAATAGCGAGCCATTTTTAATTCATGTTATAAATGCTTAATAAATATATTTATTCATACTTATTTCACACAAAATCAGATTCCTGATTTATTTCATGATGCAGCAAAAATGGACTATTAGAGTGAGACTGAAGGGTGTTGTATTTGTGGTTTTCTCATTAATATGTCATGACTCGTGTCATTTTTCTTTCTATGTTGCTTACCAGAAGCTACTTTGTGTCCTAACCACGATACTCTGCAAAATGTTAATGATGCCTATCCACAGCAATGTATAACACCTGATTTCTTGTTTATCAAGATGAAATTATTCAAGTTTATTTTGGAAAAAAAATACACACACAAATTTTAAAAAAATGAAGAGCACAAACATGACACCTGATTTCTTCTTTATTAAGATTAAATTAACAAACTTTATTTTGGGAGGAAAAAGGACCACAACCATAACTTCCTGAAATATTTAAAGACGAAAAATTATATTCTAATATTAGTTACCTGTGAACTTTATGTGGGATGAACCATTTATTCTTGAATTATAAACATTAACCTGTGAAAGTGCACCTTAATGTAAAGTGGACACACAAATAATTTATTCATTAATTAATGATGTTCACACAAAAGTAGTATTTTTTTTATGGTGACGTTTTATTGTTGTTGCACTATAACCATAAAACAAAACTTTTAACTTGAAACAAAATTGTTTAAATGAGCATGACTTATGAAGTGGCTTATACAAGTAAACTCATTAAACAGTTATTTTTATTTGTATGGTAACTAATTTAATAAACTAGCACAGCGATTACACAAACACTTGAAAAACATAGTCTGTGATGACACCTCTGTTAGTTTACCCATAAAATCAGTACTACATGAGATTAAAATTGCACTTCAGAGCATGCTGGAACAGTCCTAACAGCATGACTTCTCATGAAAAACGTCTTTATCGTAATGTAAAAATGTAACTACAAGCACACATTTGTCCACACAAATATCTCATGGAAGTCATGGTTGTGCTCATGTTTTTTTGTGTTTTTTTTTCAAAATAAACTTTGATAATTTCATCTTGATAAACAAGAAATCGGGTGTTATACATAGCTGTGGCTAGGCATCATGACCTTTATGCAGAGTATCGTGGTTAAGACGCAGAGCAGGTTCTGGTAAGCAACATAGAAAGAAAAGTGACATGAATCATAAAATAATGAAAAAACCACAAATACAACATCCTTCAGTCCCACTACAATAGTCTTTTTTTGCTGCATCATGAAATAAATCAGGAATCTGGTTTTGAGTGAAATAAGTATGAATAAATATATTTATTAAGCATTTAAAATAGTGTTTCTCAACGGGGGCGTTCGGAGAGCACCGGGGGGGCGCTCGAAGCAATATTTTTGAAAGGGGGGCATTTGGTTAAAGGTGACATAACACACACAGTTTCACCCAATCTCATGTTAATCTTGAGTACCTATAGAGTAGAGGCCTTGTTTATAAAATGTTCGTCAACAAACGCTTGGGAAACTCCGTTGCTGCCCCGGAAAAACAAACTGTATGCACTGTTTACATAACACTGGGTTCTTTAGGAAGCTGAACACAGTTATCTTTCCCTTAAAACCAAAAACACACTTCTTTGGAGACATTCTTCTCGAGCATGAAGCGCGTTCTTCCGGGAGAAATGCCCATTTAAGGAGTTCCACCACTGATCTATAATAGAGTCATATATAGATCAGTGAGTTCCACCCTCGTTTACGTCATGAAGAGCCACGATCTAAAAAAACTCTCCGAAACTTGTACGAACCCGGAAGTAAGATTTTTGCCACAGAAATACTCCGTCATATGTCCAAATTGTTTTTTGAAACTTTGTCCATGCTTAGCATGAGAATCAAACTCTTTAACAGTGTAAACAACTCTGAATGCATGAAACAGCATTGTACCCCTCCTTTAAGGCGAGTTTTTACCAAAAGATGTAGGAGCTGAAACTTGCAAAAGAAAATGATCTGCAACGTCCCGATGCCGTCTATACACCGGGAGCATCAAAGCGAACTTTCCATATCTATCTGTCCAGTTAGTGGCGCGGTAGCTCAAGTGCGTGGAGTGCGTCAGAAATAGAACGCAGAACCGGTTTATTGTAGAGCACTTTCCATGACATAAACACGGAGCTTTGATGCAATGTGTCGCGGCGTTCACGTCCGGTATAGTAGTGTTACCTACCATTACACCAACACCAATGATACAAGATTAGATGGTGTATCATTTCCATAGCAACTACTCTTTACTTAAAGTCACCATGAAATCAACATTTTTTTAATGGAATACTGTAGTGTTTATTATAAATAATTTATCCGTGCACTTCATTATTTTTTTAAAATTCATGTGCCCTCGTAATCTTTAATCAAAAACGTTAACCTCCCCTCCCCCTCAAAACAACGA
>NW_015657961.1:443995-450928 GCF_001515625.1 Sinocyclocheilus rhinocerous | reverse complement strand
ATAAACGACAGGGGGAAAAGCTGAAGCTGATGCTTCACTTTATAGCACTGACACCAGTCATGAGGGAGTACATTGCCCCTAAACATTGAAAAGATATTAGGATATTATTAAGACAACATTACTCTTAGGACATTGCAAACTAATTTTTTTCATGAATATGACTTAACCTGATGAAGGACGCGCTCAGTCATTCAGGCAGTCTCTCTCTCTCGCTCGCGCTGTTTAGGCATGTCTTGTGCCGTTGATCGTCGTCGTCATCCTTAATAAATAAAACATTTATTCATGCTTGGGTGTCGGCTGTGAATCCAGGGTCACATATATGAATCAGGACAGTGCTAAAATAGTAACTATTTTGACAAGGAGCATATGTTTTCCATCTTTCTACTTATTTTTATTTTTTTTTAATTCTCACAAAATCTTCTTTACATTTACATTTATTTGTATAAATGTACTTTCAATTCATTATACCCATTTACCCACCAAAATTACCATGTTCAGTCAGAAAACAGGGAATTCAGTATATTTTAAAAAACAGGATATTTTCTATTACCGGTACTAAAGAATAAATATTTGAATTTTTCACTGAAAATTTATTGAAAACATCCACCCAAAATTTAGAGGTAAAATCACAGCAGTACAAGGGTGTTCAAGAGTTCCAGGAGAGGAAGAACAAACTGAAATCTCTTCTGTATAAATTCCCCTGTGAATATATTCTAAACAGGAATTTTTAAAGTCTCTCTAAGCTTTGGGGCAACAGGGTCAGTGTCAGGAAACTCAACATCGCCAAAGCGCTGAAAATCACCAACATGCTTAAAAACTCTGTAAAACGCACTTATTGTCAAATAATTTACTGTAAAAAAGCAATTTACTGCCTTTTTTATCAATTTAATGAATCAATAAATTAAAGTATTTAATGACCCCAAACGTTTATATGGTAGCCTACTGTAAGTATACAGTCTTCATTATAAACACAAAATGATAATCAACTTAAATATTCAGTGAAGATGATTAGATTACATTTAATTTAATGGGGGGGGGGCGGTAAGGGACCTGGATAATGAGTAGGGGGGGGTGCTGACCCAAAAAAGGTTGAGAACCACTGATTTAAAACATGAGTTAAAATGGCTCACTTAATGGCTTTTTATTCATGCAGTTATCCATGATTATCCATGTCTGTTTTTCCATGATTTATAATTATTTGTCATTAATGAACACCTTTATATAAACCCTTTACAAAGGGAACCTTAATGCAAAGTGTTACCAAGATTTTCATAGAGTAATGTGTTCATTGGACTGTCTGTTTGTCTTATTTGCCCCAGATGTTGAAGAAGGTAAAGACCATGATGAAGAACTCGCAGAAGGACATGAACAAGCAGGGAAGGAAGGGTGAATCTGATCGACATGTGTTTGATGTCAAACCTAAACATCTCTTTGCTGGGAAGAGGAAATCTGGTAGCACCAGCCGCAGATAAATGCAGCCTTACTCACTTCTATCTTATGTACTCATACCTGTCCTTATGCCATGATTAATAAATATTTGTTATATTCTGTACTTTTAATAGTTCTTTCTGATACAGATGATAATACACCTGTAACCATGAAAGAAATGGTTATTGAAATGTATGTTAATTGCATAATTGGAAATGTCTTATATCATGAAGAATGATAACGAAATATACAGGATCAGGATTTTGAACTCATCACTTACAAAAGAAATGATCTAAAGCTGTTGTTTGGGAGTCAAATAAACCACCCAAAGTATTGAACCTGAAATTGTGTGAAATTGTCTCTTAAATAGTCGTGTTAGTCTTGTGATGTTTGTCTTTCTGTGTGGGATGGGGAGTCCAGAACGTTCCAATGTACTTGGATTAAGATTTCTGTATTTTATTGCGTAGGGGGGAGTGCTGACCCAAAAAAGGTTGAGAACCACTGATTTAAAACATGAGTTAAAATGGCTCACTTAATGGCTTTTTATTCATGCAGTTATCCATGATTATCCATGTCTGTTTTTCCATGATTTATAATTATTTGTCATTAATGAACACCTTTATATAAACCCTTTACAAAGGGAACCTTAATGCAAAGTGTTACCAAGATTTTCATAGAGTAATGTGTTCATTGGACTGTCTGTTTGTCTTATTTGCCCCAGATGTTGAAGAAGGTAAAGACCATGATGAAGAACTCGCAGAAGGACATGAACAAGCAGGGAAGGAAGGGTGAATCTGATCGACATGTGTTTGATGTCAAACCTAAACATCTCTTTGCTGGGAAGAGGAAATCTGGTAGCACCAGCCGCAGATAAATGCAGCCTTACTCACTTCTATCTTATGTACTCATACCTGTCCTTATGCCATGATTAATAAATATTTGTTATATTCTGTACTTTTAATAGTTCTTTCTGATACAGATGATAATACACCTGTAACCATGAAAGAAATGGTTATTGAAATGTATGTTAATTGCATAATTGGAAATGTCTTATATCATGAAGAATGATAACGAAATATACAGGATCAGGATTTTGAACTCATCACTTACAAAAGAAATGATCTAAAGCTGTTGTTTGGGAGTCAAATAAACCACCCAAAGTATTGAACCTGAAATTGTGTGAAATTGTCTCTTAAATTTGAGTCGTGTTAGTCTTGTGATGTTTGTCTTTCTGTGTGGGATGGGGAGTCCAGAACGTTCCAATGTACTTGGATTAAGATTTCTGTATTTTATTTCTAATATATTTAAGCAAATCTCAGAGCATGAGTGAAATTACTGTATATCAGAACTGCTGCAATTGTGTTTACATTTTGTGTGTGTATACACACACACAGACCACCTTTTGCCCGTATTTGTTTAGTGTAACTAAAAACAGGAACGTTTTTTAGGAGGATACATTTTCATGCATAAAAATCATATGATTTTGTACGCTGTGTCCTAGTTACCTGTGAATTCAGTTATCAGACATTTCATTGGTAATAATTATATTGGCACTTTATGATGTTTTAGTCTGAACATTACAAAAATAGTCCACGTGACTTTTATTTTGACAAAACATCTGAGCGAAGCCCCCCCCGGAAACGACATCAGCCTCCACTAGCAACAGTGTCAAAGCGTTTACACCGTTTCAGACCGAAAATCAAAACAACACAGGACAGCCTTACTTCACGGACAACGAACGCAGTAATCACCGTACACGGTTTTCCGCGGCCCAAACGCGAAGAATGGCGAATTACCGGGCGTTTCACACCCAGCTCGCGACCATCATGGAGACGCTGACTCGTGCGGCGGTGGCAGAAATCTGCGAGCTTGTGGACGACGGCTACGCCGTTTTACACATCGAGATCTCACGCCACCAGAAAGAAAACGAGGAACTCCGACGGAAACTGCAGCTTATAGAGTCCATCGTTGCGGCGCGGGGGTACAGCGACGAAAAAACGGTAGCGCGAGACGGTCGGTGTGATGCTAGTGCTCGCGAATCGCTAGTGGGCAGAAAAACGCCCGGAGGCGGGGAGTCCACCAGCAGGGGTACAGTGGCAGAGGTTAGATGACCAGTTGTTTTGGGTATTTTGGGATTATAGTGCAAGTAAAATGATGAGTGTACACGCAATTATTTGTTTTGTTCGGATTCCAGATGCGTGAGTTTCGTGAGGAAAGAGATTTGATCCAAATGCAGATCAAAGAGGAAGGTCTCGAGCAGCCGCCGCTGGGAGGTGAGGCGCCTCGGGTCATTCCCGTTATGCATTACCATTGAAACTCACTAATTAATAAAAATTAATATGCTTGTGTTGTAATTCAAGGATATATATTTTTAAATGCTTCACCAGACTTTATGGCAAAGCACACAACTTCAATAAAATTTAAACAAATGTCACGGTTCGGCACAAGGAATAGATTATAAGACGATTCATATTTTATACTTAAACAATATAAACTGTGTTAAGGTAACTAATTATGAAACAACCTCAATTTCAGCTATAAAGCAGCTCTTCAGAAGACAATATTGTCATTATTCAGGTCAATGTTGATTCAGTTCATCAATGTGGCAGTTCATGAATTATGAAATGACGTCAGATTCGTCTCCATTCATCAGATGCATCTGTGCAGAAGACAAAAGTGTCATTATTCAACTCATGTCAGTTGAGTGTTGATGCAATTCATTTCAATAAAAGTTTTGATGCTGCAGACTTCAATTATGAAACGACGTCAGTTTCCGCTATGAAGCAGCTCTACAGAAGGGCTTGTTTTATTGTTCAGCTCAGTTCAGGTTTTGTGTGTTCTCATCTCTTAGTGTCAGTACAGTTAGATCGATAATATTTTCTGAATATTGTCTTTTAAGCCCCAGCTGACCAAGCCAAATGTGAGATATGTATGCTTATTTTAAGTATGTATATTGTCTTTTAAGTATTTGCCTTTGCATATTTTCTATGTAAATTTATATTTTAACTTTTAAGTAATCGATAATGAAGTCATATTTATTTACTTTATACAATACAGATTGTTTCAAAGCAGCTTCACAATAATAAACAGTTAGAATTATCAATGTCATAATTCATTCAGTTTCAGCTGTAAAGCAGCTCTACAGAAGGCAATAGTCTCATTCTTCTCAATTTAGTTTAAGGTTGATTCAATTCAGTTCAATAATAGTGTTAAGGTTGCAGTTCATTAATTATGAAACAGAGCTATTAAACAGCTCTATAGAAAACAATTGTGTCATCTTTCAGCTGTTTTTATCCGATAGTTTCAGTAGTTAGATTGATAATATTTTCTGAATATTAATTGTCTTGAAGTTCCAATTGATCAAGCCGAAGGTGACACATATACATGCATATTACCTTGCATACTGAAACTTATTCCCTTTTTGAATGTAATATATATTTTCTATGGCAATTGTTACTTTAACTTTCCAGTAATTCATACTTGCATTTTTTACAACTTTTACAGTAAGATTAAATATTGTTTTGTAAAATATATAATTTTTGCATATGGTGAAGCAACCAATTAAGTTTTATTACTTTTTTTAAATATGAGGGGGCATGAAAATATACTGCATACTAGGAATGTTCATACCTAACCCTTCAAAATGAGTTCATACTGTGTGTGTTTCTCAACAGATGATGACGACGATGAGGATGAAGGTGAAAGTGTTTCTGCAGTAACTCACGACTCTCCGAAACCAGATGTAGCTGAACTTTCGGGACAGGATTCTCACACACTCTCCCACTCCCCTGACCATGACACACACTCTCACACTCTCACGTTTGCAGACACACACTCCGGCGCTGATGAGTCCCAGCACTCCAGCATCGACTTGGCTGCTTCAGACAATGCTTCCTTCTCCCTTGCGCAAACCTCGTCGGATACACGCGCTTCCCAAGTCCATCGAGTGTTTCATGAAGACTTGTGCATGAAGGCTGATATGGATCCGGTATCTGATTGGGCCACGCACTCTGTCCGTAACACGCTCACACACTTTCAGACCTCTCCGCAGAGGATTGGCGGGTCAGACTCTCTCATATCCCATAATTCTCCATTGTTTGCTGCACAGCGGCTCGTTGCTCTGGGTAACGTCTCAGGGCTGGGTCTCTATGGCCGGTTGGGTGCTCTACGGACAGGTGAAGCCGGCAAGCGACACTTCATCTGCTCGATCTGTGGGAAGTGTTTCACCACATCGCAGAGTTTGGACACACACATGCGCATTCACACTGGAGAACGGCCGTACCGCTGTGAGCAGTGCGGGAAGCGTTTCACGCAGTCCGGGCACCTCACTGCTCACCAGACGGTCCACACCGGAGAAAGACCGTACGAATGCACCCGCTGTGGAAAACGATTCGCAGGGAAACAGTACCTCCGCATACACACCAAGAAACACCACCCTGACTTGCACGCGCTCTCTCATATACAGACCCACACACAGCAAGACACGTTACCCTGAAAGATACACATGCTCACAACAGAGTGCAGGACACCACTTTTGATGTTTTAGTAGTTTTAATATATTTGATATATTCTGTTGATGTTTGCAAGTGTCCTGCAACCACTGAGAGTTTAAAATAAGATGTGCAGCCAGTTCCAAGTGTAATGTTGCAGTGTTCAGACATTTAAACTTTAAACAGGTAATTTTGCCAAAACTAAAGCAGTGAGATGCATTATACATTATGTATACATACTGCAGGGAGACCATATGAAAGCCAACATTAGAAAGCTGGTATGAGCACATTAAGACGCTGATACCTTCAACATGAAATACTCACTTTGACCTGAATAGCAGATGTACCTAAAATGTACAGGATGTGTTGTTCAAAGAGTTTATGATCTAAATTAGATATAATTATAGATTATACATTTATATTTGCAGCTAGTCACAGCAGAAACACTAACTGGATTTGTCGGTGTTGTATTTAATAGAAATAAACAGTTAATTGAGTTTCAAACAGTTAATTGCATCTCAGAGTCTTTTATTTGTGACTTATCAAGGTTGATGTGTTGGAAAATAAACTGATTATTCTATGTAAGGTGACAGTATATTATTGTGATGTTACTGTGAGGGAAAATCCACAGTACTGATTCAACTTCAGTAATTTAACAAAGAATTATTTCAAAAATGACAGTGACAGCTGATACTCTATAGCAGTGATGGGCAAACTTGGCCCTTCCAGGCCACTTTCCTGCAGAGAGTGGGTCCAACCCTGATAAAACTCACCTGCCTGTAGCTTTCTAGTAGTCTTGAAGACAATGATTAGCTGGTTCAGGTGTGTTTGATTAGAGTTGGAGCTAAACTCTGAAGGAAAGTGACCTGGAAGGGCCAAGTTTGCCCACCCCTGCTCTATAGGTACTGATACGGCTGAACTACAGGGAGTTTAGTCCCTTTGTTATCATGCCAGAATGAGCAACTGGAGGAAGAGCAGAACAAACTCCAGGGGCCTCATTTATAAAATGTTGCGT
>NW_015657961.1:443500-443978 GCF_001515625.1 Sinocyclocheilus rhinocerous | reverse complement strand
TAGTAGTAGTAGTAGTAGTAGTAGTAATTATAAAACAATTGGGTTTCCAAAAGTAAGAATAAACTACGAATTCAAGTAAAATTCAGTCATCTTATAAAAAGTGAGCCATCCTGCTTGTAAAATCACTTGCTATGACAACTAATAAAAAGTTTATCACGACATCCTTGCAAAACTTTAATAAACATTATTGATAGAAAAATTGGACGTTTCATATCATAATAAAATAAATAATTACACGATTATGATCTACGGTCTGAAAAAAACTGCATGTGATTTGGCATTTCTTTATATTTACACAGTTTACTAATGCTGCTCAAATGTGCCATTAATGTACTGACACAAATATATAGTAGGGTTGCCCTCGACTAAGGATTTTTCTGGTCGACTAGTAGTCATTCATTTTAAGCATTAGGCGACTAATCGCACGTTTATTAATAAACCATTTAAATCATTATAATGAGCCTTTAATTGCCTACAA
>NW_015657961.1:438333-442894 GCF_001515625.1 Sinocyclocheilus rhinocerous | reverse complement strand
GATGCACCTGTACAAAATATAACTGATGTAAATGACAAAAACAAAGTTTAAGGCTGATGTCTCTATTCATTTTCACAGAAGCAAAGCAGCAGTTATAAATAAAAACCGTTAACAATGTTGAATATATCAAAACCGTTATTGCACGACATGGGCCTATTCTTTTTTTTTTTCTATTTTACGCATTAGTAGTAAATCAAGACTTCGCAAGTTCTCTTGTAAAATAAAAAACAACAACATGGAATAAACTGTATACAGAAAGCGAGTAAAGAACTCTCAACGCTACTAAAAAGGTCAGTTAAATCTCGCAAAAACTCCCGTTAATAAAAAATCGGACTACACTGCATTAATCTACGGAAGTTCTAAGCGGCCATGCATTATTATTATTTTTCTTCTTGTTTTCTCGTTATAACGACTTAACTCCTCCTTCAAGCAAGGGTGACCACAAAAAACTAGTAATCATAAACTTACATCACAAAAAAACGTTTATTCATACAAATGAACCAATATAACAAAATAAACACAAACAAAATACATCATATAACAGAAATTAATTTCTCCTCATAAAAAGAATATTAATAGCCAGCCAACCCTCTATAAACCCCAATACAATCCAAGCTTCTCTGCACAAAGTAATCCAAAAAGAAAAAAAGGAAATTACATAAACACCCTTAAATTCCTACTACATGTAAGACACACCTCCTCATGCAAATAAATAATGCAGGTGTTTCAAAGCATCAACATGTATAAAGGGTACAAAGGTTGGCTGGCAACACGAGGCTGGAAGTGATGTACAAATAAGAAAAACAAACAAACAAGAAAGAAAATAAAACACTCTGCTAGCCAGTCCGATTCACAACAATCATCAAATCTTAAAGGGGTCATATGATGCGATTTCATTTTTTCCTTTCTCTTTGGAGTGTTACAAGCTCTTGGTGCATAAAGAAGATCTGTACCCCTGCATGGCCACGCCCTCTACTACTAGCCACCTACCCGGCTACAATATTTTCATTGTCTGGCTATCTGGGATTTCGGTGTAAAGGTTAGGATTATAATGTTTTTGGTAGTATTATACAGGGGTGTGGACTCGAGTCACTTGACTCGGACTTGAGTCCCAAATTTGATGACTTGCGACTCAGCATCAACATGTATAAAGGGTACAAAGGTTGGCTGGCAACACGAAGCTGGAAGTGATGTACAAATAAGAAAAAACAAACAAACAAGAAAGAAAATAAAACACTCTGCCAGCCAGTCCGATTCACAACAATCATCAAATCTTAATTGCGCTGGAAGCATACAGCGCGCACATACAAGGACCGGCTGGCTGAGGAAATACAACATAACAAACACTGGAGGAACAGCGATCAACTAAACCTGCAACACGGCCATCAATCCCGAACTACTTTCCAAAGGTTTTCCAGATCAAAGAAGAATGAGCGTGACCAACAGCAAACAAATCCACGATGTTTACATCTGCTCACCCGGACCATGTGCACAATCAAGCACAGAGGTACCACACATACAGAGGACAGCACAATGTTTGTGTCTGCTCACCCAGACCATGTCCGTGCACAAACAAACAGGGAAGTCCTACCAGACAGCGCGCTTCCACACAAAAAGACCGGACCCAGTCTCTAGGCCTCAGTTCCGATGCCCACTTAAAAACTCAACCCACCTGCATGGCCACGCCCTCTACTACTAGCCACCTCCCCGGCTACATTCTGATGAATTCGGTGCTTGCACGTAGCCTACACCGCTTTTATTATTATTGCAGTTTAGATGTTCCAATAGCTGCAGTACTCCGACTTTGCCACAAGGAGAAGTGCGTACGCCTGCTCAGACCCTGACGTGGCCGTAAGTACTTTTCCACGCCAAAGACCGTTTTTATAAATATGAACGTTGCCATGGATTTTAGCTAAGATCAAATCTGTGCGTACGCACATTTGATAAATGAGGCCCCAGGACTGATCATTATATCCAAATACACACTCCCCAGCAAGCAATAGCCGTCATTTCAACGTCTCGTATAGACCCGATATAGTCCGGCTATAATGCACTCTACACCTCCATTATCACCTGCTGCAGAAGACGTAGAGATTAAATCCCTGTATCACACTGTAATGCTGCAGCCGATTTCCATCCTTTACATTTACATTTAGTCATTTAGCAGACGCTTTTATCCAAAGAGACTTACAAATGAGGACAATGGAAGCAATCAAAATCAACAAAAGAGCAATGATATACAAGTGCCATAACAAGTATCAGTTAGCTTAATGCAGTACACGTAGCAAGAGTTTTTTAAATAATATAATAAATAAAAAGAAAACCTAGAAGAAAGAAAAAGAATAGAGCAAGCTAGTGTTAGAGATCTTTTTTGCTTTTGTTAATTAAAAAAATAGATAGAATAATTTAAAAGTCCGTAAAAGTGATTTTGTGCCTCTTTGAGATGGCGCAATAATGCGTCGTTCACTTGCAGAAGGCAGGCTTCTAGAAGGCACATAAGTCTGAAGTAATGACGGTAAAGGGGTGCAGAGCCAGTGGTCGTTTTGTAGGCTGGAAGACCTACCAAGAGAGCATTGCAATAGTCCAGCTTGGACAGAACAAGAGCTTGAACAAGGAGTTGTGAAGCATGTCCTGAAAGAAAGGGCCTGATTTTCTTGATGTTGATTAAGTACAATAAGTACTATTATCTAATTAAGAAGTACTAGTATCTATTTAATAGGTACTAATATCTAATGAATGAGTACCAGTATCTGAACTAGTATCTAATGAATAAGTACTAGTACCTAAAGAATAAGCACTACTAAAGAATATGCACTAGCAGCCAATGAATACGTAGGCTACCTAATGGAATAGATAATAGTATCATAAAAAATAAATATGAGTAGCATGAAAATAGATGGGTTACTAGTACGTTTTAAGGATTAAATATTAAAATATCTTACCATATATTAAAATGAATACTTAAATTTAATTTAAAAACAAACCTACATTATAAAACTGAGTTCAGTTAAAAATCATTCAAAGCCATCTAGCGAACCTGAATTTTGAAATTTTCTGAAACCAAAGTTCAAAATAGTATGACATTGTAGGGCTACATGAAGTGATTTCCCAGCATTTTTTGAGCACTGACCAGTTGCAAATGTGATATTTATTTATAACAATTCAATAATAAGAAGTTAATATTGTGGTTTATATTAGACACAATATTGTCTGATTTTGCTAAATTGTGTATGTGAAAATATTAGCTATAAAGCCACAGAAGAACTGTTGTGCGTCTCCTAATAAAACACAATAAGGTGTTTGACTGAAGCAGCACTGCACAAACCATTCTGTGTGTGACATCAAAGTACAGCAAGAGCGATTAGACAGCATTTTTTAAATGTTTGTTTTGATGTCAAATAAGTCTTGCTGTTTTGCTTTTTTGTTAAAGCAGTGTTGCTGTTGTAAAGTTATACAGCTACAGTTGTGTTGCTGGGTTTTAAAGCAGGTTTGATTTTTCTTCCTTATTTGATTTTTTTTCTTCCTTATCCCTCTGTATTTACAGGATTTCACTGTCCACTCTGTTCAAATGTGGTTGAATGGCTACACATAGATGTGTGCACACACTGTCAGAACTGTGAGATCACTACCATCCTGCTTTTGTGGGGGTGGGTAGGGGTGTTAATTTTTTTCCCCCATAGGTTTTTAACATTCTAAAAGCTCTTTATTCAAAAGATACTACAATCTAGTCAGTGTATTCAGAAGTATTGCAAGTATTACGTACAACAATAAAACAGTGCATTGACAAAAAAGGAAATTTACTTTTGGTACTTAAGTACTTTTAAAAGCAAGTACTTCTGTACTTTTACTTAAGTAAAAATCTGTCTTTACAACTTTTACTTGTAATGGAGTAATATTTGACAAGCAGTATCTGTACTTTCACTCAAGTAATGGAGTTGAGTACTTTGTCCGCCTCTGCAAAATAGGCAACACGTGACATTCTACTCACTGTCCACATCCTCAGGAATTATACTTTTTGTTTTGTTTTGTCCAAATGTATTTATTTTCCATTTTCAAAATGTACTTATTTTTCAATACATTTTAATTTTATATTTTTTATTTATTTTAATCAACGTTTTAATAAAAAAAAAAAAAAATTGTATATTGCAAAAAGCAAACAGCAATGCATTTAGATAATTTAGTAAGTAACTTTTGACATTAAAAAAGTCTCATTTGCTGAAATCATAACCTTAACGCAGTGTTTTACAAATGTATTAACCAAGAGTACTATATGAATTGTGAGAAACATGGCGCAAGATAACCCAATATAATCCAACCCTGCATGCATGTGACACTGTACAAAGATACTGGATCTTTGAATTGTCCCAAAGATATTTGATCTTTGAACTGTCAAAGACCATTGCTCTGTTCTTCAGCAAGAGAAATTACAAATAGTAATAATAATAATAATAATAATAATAACAACAACAACAACAAACACTTAGTGACATCAATAGTTTTTTTCCACAAAAGTTTCCACAGAGATTAGGGAACATATTTCAACACACTGGAAATAAGAGAG
>NW_015657961.1:422982-436789 GCF_001515625.1 Sinocyclocheilus rhinocerous | reverse complement strand
TTTAATCAACGTTTTAAAAAAAAAAAAAAAAAATTGTATATTGCAAAAAGCAAACAGCAATGCATTTAGATAATTTAGTAAGTAACTTTTGACATAAAAAAAGTCTCATTTGCTGAAATCATAACCTTAACGCAGTGTTTTACAAATGTATTAACCAAGAGTACTATATGAATTGTGAGAAACATGGCGCAAGATAACCCAATATAATCCAACCCTGCATGCATGTGACACTGTACAAAGATACTGGATCTTTGAATTGTCCCAAAGATATTTGATCTTTGAACTGTCAAAGACCATTGCTCTGTTCTTCAGCAAGAGAAATTACAAATAGTAATAATAATAATAATAATAATAATAACAACAACAACAACAAACACTTAGTGACATCAATAGTTTTTTTCCACAAAAGTTTCCACAGAGATTAGGGAACATATTTCAACACACTGGAAATAAGAGGACCTTAAATAACTGTTGAGACAGTGGCAAGGCTGCATTTTGAACTGAAGAGCAATGCAACTGATGCTCCAAAGGTCACACATATTGAATTAAAAATTTAAAGCAGAAGTCTTCATTTCCTTTCTTTTTAATCTCATTACTGTCTGTTCTGTTGTTGTTGTTTTTTACCATCAAGATCTATTTGTGAGACATTGCGAAGACTAAACCACATTGTCACATTATCTTCCATTTGAATGGCTTTGCATGTACATTTTTGCAGGGTTGCGTGGGTAGAGATAGTGGTCCAGGACAAGGTCAGATGTTTTGTGGTGTACTTGCACATTGCCCTGACAAACACACTATCAACCATTACCAGACTATCTAACAAACAGAAAAAGGCTAACAAATCAGGGTGAAAGTCCCCTTGACCACTGTATTAAAACATCTCTGTCAAAGCAGGCAATCTCACTGATGCAGCCATGCTTATGAGCACATTATGGGGTGCTGTGAGCTCACTAATGGGCCTGTTTTACTCTGGGATCCAGGTCATGGTGCCATGTCTTCCTCCAGCTCCTCTCTCCACTGCTGTTATTACTACTGATGAGGTAAGAAGCTTGAAAAGCCTTTATTCCTAAGCCTTTAGATCTTAATTGTGTGTGTGCGTGTGTGTGTGTGTATTTATTCCAATATTTACTATAAAAAATTCTTCCTGTGCAGTATATGGGCACCTGGTATTTTGTGGCAGCAGCTGCATGGGATGAAGACGATCTTAAGTCCTTCAAGATCACCGACAGCTCTATTCTTCACATTCAGAAAGATGCTAATGACACCCTGACAGTGACTGAAAACGCTCGCGTGTGAGTGAAAAACTACACACACACACACCCTTGTTTATACTGCTTTGTGGGATCCTAATGTCCCCACAAAGATAGTAAAAACAGAAATATACAATAAATATAGATAGTAAAATCAGAAATATACTGCTTTGTTGGACCCACAAAGACAACCTCTTATAAATGATAATAAAGAATGTTTTATAGAATGTTAAAAGTGACTATAGTATGGTCCTAATCTACACTAAACCTAAACCTACTATATATACATACATGCATGCATAAGAATGTTAAAACATTAACAATCTATAAGTACATTAAAACATTCTTGTCTGATTTAAGGACCCCACAAAGTCAAACTTTCCTTATTTTACTATCTTTGTGTGGTCAAGTTCACACACACACACTGATATTTGACTGTTCTATTATTTACTATATGTGAGGTTTTCAAGTATATAAAATCTTTTTGTTTATCACAGTGGAGATCAGTGTCAGAAAAATACTTGGAGCTACTTTGCTTTGTCTGTGACAGGCCCTTTCCTGTTTAGAACCGGTAGGAACTGATGTACAATCTGATCAGTCTGAAACAGTAATTCAGCACTGACTATCCATGTTTTACACTATATAATGAGTTGATATCAAGCAATATTATTCCATGAGATCCATTAATAATCTTTATAATTTTTTTTTAGTTGTTGTTATTTCAAAAAATAAATGATTTCTTGTGATTTCATTTCCTTTTTAAAATGTATGGTGTAAGCAGATTTTGATGCTGTTGCGCTGATCTGGGATGGCAAGCTCATAAACTGCCCTTCGTGCATCGTAATATTGCTTGTGGATGAAAACGAGGAAGTCAGTGCTATGCTATTTGGTCAGTATCATGTTTGATCTTTGTATTCTTTCACTTGCATGATCAGAGCAACATGTTAAACTGGACAGCAATGGAAACATTTAATTCAATGTGCACCCACCCCGAAACCTTAAAGTAAATCTCTAATACTGTATATGTGCTGCATGTAAAGTCACCAATGCAAAGTGATCCAGTTACACAACAGACTTATATTCATTATGAATGTCTGTCTGTCCCCCATTGCAGCTCGTAATGAAAACACAGCAGATGAAGTGATACAGGCATTTAAGTCAAAAATGGAGTGTGTTTATATGGAAGACTTCTTAAAGGCACCTCTGAAAAATGGTTTGTGTCTGACGCATTTGAATCTTGATTGTGTAACTTAAGTAAAACAAAGACCGGCAAATATGATGTGTGACTGTAATTCCACAGTTTATGTAAAACGTATTTATCATATCTGTATCATTTATTTTAGGTTATTGTAAACTTGATGAGGCTGCTTAAAACACAGGTGGTAAGTGCAAACACTGCGTTTCAAAACGGTTTAAACTGAAAATGACATTTTTTATAGTTATAGTTTATATTGCATAATTTCTCACTCCTAAAGGTCATGGGCAGATGCAGAGATCTTCACGTTGCAGATCTACAATAAATTACTGAATTGATGGAAATTAGGATTCACTGTTTCGGGTTTAGTGACTAACTGACTGATTAAATCAAATCAATACTTCAATAAAACAATTTGTTTTGTGAGTTTGTGAATAACAAAACTTTGATTATTGGTATTAATATCATTAATATCATTATCATGTACCTGAGAAGGTGAATACAGATATTTCACAGCTACAGGTCCAGATGCACTAAATCCATATTAAACACACAAAGCCCAGAAAATAATATAATTAAATATATTAAATGTTAGATAACAGATCAAAAAAAAAACCAGGATCATTCGATGGTGTTTGGTGTTTGTGTGAATGACACTGTGCACCTTCTATATATGTTATTATTTATAAGCTGCTTGTGATGGGCTTTGGTTCATCATGTGACTTTCTCATCAGCACCTGCTTTTGGTGGTTATCAGTGTATTACAAAGGTACAAAACAGATTTTAGTACTTCAATAGGTTGGTATATAATAAAATTTTATCAGTTAATGAAATTACGGTATTTAACTGTAAATTTAAGTTAAAACCGTAAAACCTAAAACGTTGCTACCGTATTTTTTACGGTAAAATTCCGGCAACCACAGCTGCCGGTTTTCTACCGTAAATTTTACGGATTTTTTTTACAGTGTACAAAAGCATTTACAGTAAACACCAAAGACAGTACAGTTCATATAAACACATTAGATATCTATTGGCTAAGATAAATGCATTTTAATAATTCACTTATTCACCTTGGCTTGGTCTCAAACATGTTTGCGTTCAGATTTCTAGTTTTAAACCTCTCAAATTGAGATGCGACTACTTTAAACACTTAATTTTATCCTTGCTTTGCTTTTGTTTCCTCATGAATCTCTTTGTTCTCTTCAAAGCAGAGCTGCCTTTAAAAAAACTCCACTGTCTACAAACTTTGAATCTTTGTGTAAAAAAAAAAAAAGCAAATGTTTTCATCATCCTAATAAAAACATCAGAAACTAGCCATTCCCTTCAGAGGATATAAATTCATGCATTTTGGTCATGTTGTACAGACACTGCTTTTTACTCACAGTTAAGCTTAACTTTCTGTGAGAGCAGCTGCCTTGTACGAATACGACAAAATTATATACATATTATACAGTAAATTGAGATGTTCTTCTTTGGCAGCACTAATTCCCTGTAAACAAGGTTTAATTGTCTTAAGTCCTTGTGAAATAAGAGCTTTAAATCCTATTTTAAGTGCAAGGTTTTTATAATAAATCTAATTATTGCGCTCCTATTAGCAGCACTCTGTGCTTAAAATTTCAGCCCTCTTAAATCACACCCTGGCAAATGGCAATAACACTCCTCCTGTTTTGTATAACAAAGGCACTTGACAAATATGAGGCATCTGTGCAAAGCTAAGCTGGCATTTCCTTTGCTACAACTTCTCAAAAGTTAAAGATTTCCTGCAAAGCCATTATATTAAACTATGTTTTGCAGTCATTTTTATTTTTTATAATCTGATAATCTGACTAAACAAACTGGGCAATAACACATAATGCCCTGGTCACCATGTTGAAGAGTCTAACCAAGCCAAGCTGATGCATTTCGCTTCTATGCTCTGTCATGCAGGGCATCTCCACTGACTCATAATGCAATCCAGTCTTTCATTTAGGAACATTGATCAAACTCTTAAACATTTACTGAATGGTCATTCTGCATTGATATGTCCATCTATTTTAAAAATGCATGCTTATCTTAGCATGTAAAATTTCCTGTGACAGTCATCTGCCATCATTTGTTCCGTCACTCTTACTCTTCAGTAATTATTATATTCAGAACTCTTTAGCTGATCAGTGAAAACACCACTACAAAAACTGATCTATAACTAATATTTAACTCTGATGCAGGATGTGTGTCCACAAACTCACTTCCTCTGGACAGACTTCACACAGATGTGTGTAAGTGTGTGTGATTCCTCCTCACTCGTTTCTGGAGGTGATGTCCTGATGAAGAGACACAATATGGATGTTAAATTCATTATTTGGTCCCATTTTTTGTCTCTGTTTACAGAAACTTCATAAAGTCAGTAGTTTATTATTAATTTGTACCCAGATTCTCACCTCAGTTTTTGCTCTCCTCCAGCGCACTGCGGTTCCAGGTTTAGACATACCTAAAGGAGAGAATGATTTTACAATATTTTACCCATAAAATAGTAGAGAAGTTAGGTTTATAATATAACTGTTGACCACTCACCCTAAATCTAAATGGTTTATGGGAGTGTATTCCTATTATGTTATTAACAAACTTGATACACAACAGTAACAAATCTTGATACTGATCAAGAAATCAACATGAAAACACACACACACACATACATATATATATATATATATAACATTAATATACAGTACTTGTCTTATTGTGAACAATTCATTGGAGCAATTTATTTAACAAATTAAATAAATCTTTATAACTTTAATATATATAATAACTTTTCAGTATCTTTCCCATAAACACCTGTTTTTTTCTGTGTAACTCACTTTTACCAATCAAATGTGGATGAATAGAATTTACAAAAAGTCCCATGCTACGTTTTTTTTTTTTTTTTGTCATTGATGTATATTTTTCATTAAGAATATGTCAGATTATGTAAGCATAATAGTGACTAAGCTTGCTATTTTACTTGATTTGTTTACTCACATATAGATGAAAGCAGAACCATGAATGCCACTGCTGCAGAAACTCCTCCCAGCAGCCACCTGTGAGGATTATGATGTCATTCATCTATTACAAGTAAAGCTCCGCCCAATTCCACAACAAATGAGCCACACAGACAAAAATCTCACTGGCTGTGTCCAAAATCACGTACTCTCTGAGTAGGTACTTCTTTTGAATAAGTAATTACTTTGCAAGAAAAAAAAAGCAGAATTATAATATATAAACAGAAAAACTACAAGGTCACAATTATGTGATAAATTAAATTATGAGATTTTTATTTATTTATTGCATGGTGGAAACAGGCTTCCTTATATTTTTGGCCACAATTTCGGATACAGCTTCTCTCTCTCTCTCTCTCTCACACACACACACACACACTTTTTTTACACAGAGGAGATGGCAATGCAGAGACAAAAAGAGAGGATGAGGAGAAGGACTTTCATGAGCACAGCTGGCTGTGTCCAAAATCACGTACTCTCTGAGTAGGTACTTCTTTTGAATAAGTAATTACTTTGCAAGAAAAAAAAAGCAGAATTATAATATATAAACAGAAAAACTACAAGGTCACAATTATGTGATAAATTAAATTATGAGATTTTTATTTATTTATTGCATGGTGGAAACAGGCTTCCTTATATTTTTGGCCACAATTTCGGATACAGCTTCTCTCTCTCTCTCTCTCTCACACACACACACACACACATTTTCATTACCCAGAGGAGATGGCAATGCAGAGGCAAAAAGTAAGGATGAGGAGAAGGACTTTCATGAGCACAGTTTCTGAAACAAACATAATCAAAATAGTTTTCAGCCGTTTCTATTTTTCCATATTCATCAAAAGCTCATAGTAGGCAAGGACTGAAGCTGTAGCTCTTTCATTGGCCCTTTCTCACCTGATGTCTTGCTGGATGAGCTGTAACTATTGAGTTGACACATGGATGGGGGAGGAACATCTAGGAGGCCGCTCACTGGTTGGCTGAATTGTTCATGGGCGGAGCTTGACTCACATGGAGGCTCCTCCCTTCTAACTGAGTCTGAGGAGGCACTTTATCAGGGGAGGAAACAGGATCTGTGGGATCTATAAAGAAACACACATCTTCACAAAAACTGAACAGGCAAATATTTTAAACTAGCTGTGTCAATGATGTTGAACTCCAAAACTAGAAGCCTTCTAACCATAGGTGAAGCTGATGGGTGTGTTTGTCTCATAGCTGTTTTCCAGCTCCTCCTGTGATGATGACTGGAATGGGATGATGGGGACAGATCTTCCAAATACATTTCTTTCCAGCCAGGATTGGCTCACACCACTAAGAAGACTGGCCAGTGATTTTTTTGCCCGGCGCTTTCGTCTGAATATGCTAATAAGCATACACACACAAAAAGGATTTATTATTCTGTCAGATTTAAAGTTGCTTTTTAATCCTGGGAGACACAGGTATTGATATTGATGACATTAGGACACCATATATATCTCTTTAGGAAGCCATTAGTTATAAAAAACATTTTGTACAGGCCAAATTTGCATCGAGGTATAATTTGGAAAAACGTGGCAAAATTGCAACTCTGGGCATTTAGGGTTGCAAAATCTCACCATTTTTTAAAACAGTATGTGAAAGTTGAATTCACAACACAAATTTATTTTAAAAATATTATATTTCAACCAGTAAAAATACAGTCCTGAAAAGTTTAAACCATTTAAATACTGTAATAAATATTAATATCAAAGTCTATTTTTTACTATAATATAATAATTTTAATACCACCTAATTTAAAAAAATAATGTTATATCACTGAGGCAACAACAAAACAGCTCAGAAAACACCTGAAAAAATTTAAAATTTATAATTTTTGTACCATTCACTGAATAAACTCCACTGTGTTACAACAACAGAAAAAAGTTTGACCAATAATGCCCAGAGTTGTATTTTTGCTAGGCTTAGAAAATGGTTTCAAATATATGTACATTCAAAATTTCAGTGCATGTAAGACTTTATCACAAGGCATACAGAAAAAATAAATAAATAAATAAATATATATATATTAAATGTAAATACTTAGATAAAATTAAAATAGATACATTTGTTCTAAAAGCGCTAAAAACGGATTTAATTCAAATTTTAAAAATGTAATTTTTTTAGCAAGCTAAGGCAGTTAATATGCCTACAATATACTGTGAATATAGTATAGTCACAACATAGAATACGGTTAACAGGTGCTGCTGTATAGTGTGTAGTGTTTAGTGTATAGCACAGCTGGAATGAAATAAGACTGAGTCTGAGTTCATTCATACTCAATATGCACACACACCAACAAACACTGTGACAAATCTCACCGGACAAGATTCTCTTTGTATGAGACGCTGGTGTGTGAGGGAGTCAGGGTGACATTACCCTCGTCATCTGTGGTAAAACTGTCCTCTGTTATAACATAATAACCATTGGCTAGTAGGCGGGGGCTTCGGCGGCATGCGCACACGGAGCCTGTCAGCGGATTGGTGGAGAAACACTCAAAGGAGGAGTCAGAGAAGTGGGAAACGTCAAGACTGAAAGAGAGAAACAGCATCAATGTACACACACATTTTTTACAGACGCATAAACAAGCACTACACATATACTTAAAGAAAATAACAAGGAAAAGCTTATAAATATACGTTGCTGATGTTTGTCTACATGTCTGTACCTGTGACAAATATATTCAGCCTCCTGCCTCCTGGTCTTAACCGGAGAACCTATGACAAACATCAGGTCAGGTCAGTCTTATCAAAGAATGTGTGCACAAGATAGAGGAAGAATGAGAGAGAGACGTGATATGAGGGCATACATACTTGTAATCGCTCCTTTGAAGAAGAAAGACATGGCTCACGCTGCTGTTAAACCTGTAATAATAACCACAAAATAACATTCTGCTCAAAGAAACTGATAGTACATAATTGATCAAATGTGTATTGCTCATGTGAAACAATTTTTGAACTATTTCTATTATTCTTTTTTTACTTCACATTACTTCACATAGATTTTATTGAATAATTCTTTGTGCAAAAATTAAGGTTCTGCAACAAGAAATACATACAACATAGATAAGATATAAGCAAAAAATAAACGTAAATATAAATGATCATATACTGATATATTTATAAACCTGTAATAATGATTGTACATATCTACAAATGTGTATTGCTCATGTGAAACAATTTTTGAACTATTATTTTTGAAATCATTTATTTATTTATATCTTCACATTGATTTTCGTGAATAATTGCTTGCACCACATTAAGGTTGTGCAAATAAATAAATAAAACAAAGATCAAACAAAAGCAAAAAATAAATATAAATAATTATATATTGACATATATATATTAATAAACAAGTAATGATGAATGATGATTGTAAAGAATGAAAATGACAAATTAATGATATATAAGTATAACAAGTGTATAAGTATAATAAAATAAATAACTATATGTGTACATTTTTCTAAATAAAAATATATTTTTTAAATCACTAAAAAATTGAAAACAAAAAATAAATGGTTAAGAATTAAATATGCAATATAGATTATATGGAAATTGAATTACAGGCATTCTTTTGTGCAATGCAAAGAAATGAGGCCAAATGAGAGGAACGGCTATTATTTATACTACTTATATATTCTTTATAACTGTCTCCTTAAGTATTTTTTTCTTGTTAATGTTTGTGTAAAATAGATCAAATGTTCAAAAATAAATGTATTTCATGAAATAAAATGAATCATTTAATAAAAAATGGGGAGGGGTGTCTGTCAGGATGTAAAGGGAGTGGGATGGGGAGGGGAATCAGGGAGCCATTATGATCGAAATGGGGATGATGCTGGCAAAGTAGGTGGAGACCAGTTACTGTACTTCCTGTTAACCACTTCCTGGCTGGAAATAAACTGATTGGCTGAACAGAGTGTTGTGCATGTGTGCGCGGCAGCTGCTATCAGAGAAGCAGTGGAGACTAACGGCAAAGAAAGAGGGAGGACAATAACACATGCTCTCTCTCTCTCTCGCTCTCTCTCTCTCTCTCACACACACAAAGCAGCTCATTTGTTTTTCTTAAAAATCTGTTCCCAGAATGATCACATGACACACTTCTGCAACTTATGTTTGTGTTTGAACAGAAAGTCAGTCCCCAAAACCCCTTACACTCAGTTCCTGTAGTCTCTGTGAGCTAGAAACACGAATTGACTTTAAGATTAAGAAAAACATTTTTTTAGCATAACTGAAAGTTGCAAATACATAAAAACAAGGAAAACAAAGCACAAAACCACACATGCATAGCGACACACAAACAGAGCTCAAAATATAAATAAACAATTTGTTTCTGGCAATTATTATTTCATAATTTATCTATTTCTATTACTTTATTTCTTGTGTCCTCACTTATTTAATAAGAAATTGTGATTGTGATTTAACATATATGGCTGAAGAGAATTTATTTATTTGCAGCATATTGTACAAATTTGCAAACATTGAATTAGTTAATTCTGTTATTAAAACGATTGATGACGTAATGTCTGTTTCTCAATTCTTTTAGTGGTTTTATGTTTTCTAAGATTTATCTGTTTATTTTTTTAATCTTTACGTACTTTGGTCTACTTTGTAGTTTTTATTAATAAATAAAATGGTCTGGCCTACCTTACAGTCTATGGTCTACCTTTCATAAATAATTTGACTTAATAATAGTAATAATAACAATAATAGAATATTTTAAAGGAGATATCAGAATAATTTATCTTATTTTACTCAGAATAAATACTGGTCTGGTGTGATATTTATGCGAAATCTGGTGTCCACATTATTTTCATGCTCTGAAGTCTGTAGTTTAATTCTGCGTTCAGACGCGACGCTCCTCGAGTCTTTGTTGCGCGGACCGAAGCAGGTACGTGATGCGCGAGAAACATTCACTCATATATAAAGCGGAGTTTTACTATGATAATCGTATAATTTAATAAATCAAAAATTTCACAGTGTATAAAGGTCATATCGGCTATTAAGTGATTATGCCGAAGCGTAATGCGATACTAACATCCGGTTTCTTCTTCTCCACATTCTTTAACGCTGAATGTGCTGCTTCTACTGTGCAGAACATATGAAACTAAGATTCAGAAACAAGATATAAACATCTTACCTAAACCGCGGAGAATGCGGATAATTTAGCGGTGCGGATCAAGTCTGCCCGCTTACCTACAAACACTGACATGCATGAAGAACCACGCCTACTGATCAGTCCCCAAAACCCCTTACACTCAGTTCCTGTAGTCTCTGTGAGCTAGAAACACGAATTGACTTTAAGATTAAGAAAAACATTTTTTTAGCATAACTGAAAGTTGCAAATACATAAAAACAAGGAAAACAAAGCACAAAACCACACATGCATAGCGACACACAAACAGAGCTCAAAATATAAATAAACAATTTGTTTCTGGCAATTATTATTTCATAATTTATCTATTTCTATTACTTTATTTCTTGTGTCCTCACTTATTTAATAAGAAATTGTGATTGTGATTTAACATATATGGCTGAAGAGAATTTATTTATTTGCAGCATATTGTACAAATTTGCAAACATTGAATTAGTTAATTCTGTTATTAAAACGATTGATGACGTAATGTCTGTTTCTCAATTCTTTTAGTGGTTTTATGTTTTCTAAGATTTATCTGTTTATTTTTTTAATCTTTACGTACTTTGGTCTACTTTGTAGTTTTTATTAATAAATAAAATGGTCTGGCCTACCTTACAGTCTATGGTCTACCTTTCATAAATAATTTGACTTAATAATAGTAATAATAACAATAATAGAATATTTTAAAGGAGATATCAGAATAATTTATCTTATTTTACTCAGAATAAATACTGGTCTGGTGTGATATTTATGCGAAATCTGGTGTCCACATTATTTTCATGCTCTGAAGTCTGTAGTTTAATTCTGCGTTCAGACGCGACGCTCCTCGAGTCTTTGTTGCGCGGACCGAAGCAGGTACGTGATGCGCGAGAAACATTCACTCATATATAAAGCGGAGTTTTACTATGATAATCGTATAATTTAATAAATCAAAAATTTCACAGTGTATAAAGGTCATATCGGCTATTAAGTGATTATGCCGAAGCGTAATGCGATACTAACATCCGGTTTCTTCTTCTCCACATTCTTTAACGCTGAATGTGCTGCTTCTACTGTGCAGAACATATGAAACTAAGATTCAGAAACAAGATATAAACATCTTACCTAAGCCGCGGAGAATGCGGATAATTTAGCGGTGCGGATCAAGTCTGCCCGCTTACCTACAAACACTGACATGCATGAAGAACCACGCCTACTGAGAGAGAGAGAGAGAGAGAGAGAGAGAGGGAGAGGGAGAGGGAGAGGGAGGAGGGGACGCTGTTCAAAACAAAACTTCTCTGAAGAATACAGTAGTGCACCAGAAATGCAAACATATTTGATCAAATTAATACATAATTTCACATACTTGTGCATATAGTGCACAAGTAGGAATGCATTAGTATTTATAATTAAGTTCTTATATTTGAAAGTCACTCTGCACAAGAGTCTAACATCGTTTAAAGGGATAGTTCGCCCCAAAATGAAAATTCTGTCATCATTTACTCACCCTCATGTCCTTCCAAACCTGTATGAGTTTCTTTCTTCTTTTGAGCACAAAATTAGATATTTTGAAGGATGTGTGTAACCAAACAGTCAGCGGTAGCAATTGACCTATAGTATATATATATTTTTCATTCTATGGAAGACAATGGCTACCATCAACTATATGGTTACCCACATTCTTCAAAATAGCTTCTGAGTTCAACAGGCAACTGACACAAACCTGTAACATTTTATTTTATTTAAGCTTTTAGTGCCTGTGTCAGTTACAAGTTGTAAATTTGTAGATGGTTCATGGGATTATTATTAATAATTTGGAATCACAGTTAGGATTTGTCATTCAACAAAATTACAAAAAGTTCATTGTTCCTAGGCTGAACACAGACTCAACAAACGTTTCCTCAGAATGTGGACTGATAACTTGAGTATGTGTAAATGAACTAAAGCAGACCAGAATAATCTCTAGTGTTATTCTGCAGTGTGAGGATGACATCATGGAACAGTGGCATGTGTGTGTAATGCTCAGCTCAGCAAGGGCGTGTCTATAGCATTTTAAATGGGGGGACCAGTCGGGGGCACTGGGCACCAGTCGTCCTCGCGCCAGCCTATCGCAAGACATCTGGTAGGGGGGGCACCTGGGGTGGCCAGCCAAATTTCAGGGGGGGCCGGTGCCACCCCTGGCCACCACGTAGACACGCCCCTGCAGCTCAGGGGCCTCTATTACCAACATCCTTCTCTCTTTCTCTGGAGACAGTTACGTAAGTTAAAACTTCTACAAACTTTGAGAGCAAAAGTTCTAATAGTAAGAATATTTATTTTATTGTTCAATACTAGATATTTAGCTATTTACACTTAAAAACTTATTTAAACAAAATATTTATATAAAATGTAACCAACACATACAACATCACCAGAGTGTGAGACTCAGTAAGGCTGTGTGTTGGGCTCTAAGAGGTGTGTCGCATGCATGTCTCTGGTCATGTTGTTTTTCTCTCTGAGTTTGGCTTGTAGTAACGTGTGCTCCACCACTCCCATCCAAACATCCATCTGCTCAATCTCCTGCTTCAGCTTGGTCAAACTCTGACGGATCTTCACCACTGGAGCTGCAACACAAAACACATTAACAAGCAGAACCTACAGCTCACATAAAACAAACTGCATCATCAGTAGCAGGGACGTGCACAGACATTTTGAGGGGCAGGGGCTCAAGTGGAAAAAAGGGCACCTCTCATATTTATTTAAATTTTTTCCTAAACAAAATTTTAAATATATTAGGGGTGTGTGATATTGACAAAAAATATATCTCGATATTTTCTGGGATTTTATCGATAACAATAATTAGACAACATTTTGCCGAGTGTGTTATTGTGCTGATATCTTAAGGACTACAGTGGACAGCTGACTCCTAAAGTTTTTGATATTCTGCATATTCTGTGTGGTGATCACAGCAGTGATGGAAATTGAAATTTTCCAATAAGTTTAAATTGATTTTTACCTTTTATGGGCATTTTTACCTTTATAAAGCAATTTCTAAAGTGTGCATCATCTTTTCAGTCAAATTCTTAAATTGAATCAATCAATTAGAATAATAAATCATTTGGGCTGTTACCAGTCCAAAATCAGTATTGACAAAATTAATCTTTGCAATGCAGAGGAAACACAGAAGCTGCATTAGAAGGGGCATTTAGATGCATTTACACACTGTTTAATGCAGGACATGAATG